>NC_090021.1:151016369-151153869 GCF_037176765.1 Anolis sagrei
CCTGATTTGCTTTGAAACCAATGTTATTATCACAAAGATGGAAAAGGGAACAAGAGGACCAGCTATTTTAGATCTGATCCTAACCAATAGTGATGATGTAGTTAAAGGGGTGGACGTGTAGGAACCTGCAGGCACTTGCTAGGATGGAGTAAACATATTCCCCTGGAATTTGCATATACTGGAAAAGGGAAGACAGGCATAAGGCATGCATATATTTTAGGTGCTTAGAAAGCTGATTTCAATAAATATAGGGGCACACCGTACATAATCCCATGGTCAGAAATATTAGAGGAGAAGGAAGTTCATAATGGAAGGTAGTTTCTTAAAAGTGAAATATTGGAAGTCACAAATTTCAAATGTGTTCAATGTGGAAGAAAAATGGGAGGTGTCTAAAGAATCAAGGGTCAGTCTATTGAGCCAAGATTTTAAATGTACAAAAATGGAAAAAGGGAAAAAAGTCAGAAAATCTAAAGCACAGAATGAACTTGCTAGAGGGGTTAAAACAATGAAATAAAAGGATTTTTTATTATGTTCATAGTGTTATGTTTCTGCATGAAAACAGAAAGGAGAAGATGGTGAAATAATAGGAAGGAAAGAAAAGGCTAATGGGAAGAAAAGAAAAGGCAAAGCCACTGAACACCTTCTTTGCCTAAGTTTTTTCCCAAAAGGAAAACCTTGGGTTGCTGTAAGTTTGTTTGGGCTGTATGGCCATGTTCCAGAAGCATTCTCTCCTGATGTTTCACCTGCATAAGGCATGCATATATTTTAGATGCTAAGAAAGCTGGTTTCGATAAACATAGGGACACACTGTACATAATCCCATAATCAGAAATATTAGAGGAGAAGGCATCCTCAGAGTTTGTGAGGATGCCTGCGATAGAGGCAGATGAAACGTCAGGAGAGAACACTGCTGGAACATGGCCATACAGTCCAGAAAACTCACAGCAATCCAGTGAGTTCGGCCATCAACAACACAAGGAAAACCTTGTTCTACTTGGGAAAGATAAAAGTATATGATGCTGTAGGCTCCATCTACACTGCCATATAATGCAATTTGAAACACAGAATAGTACAGAAAAGAAGCAGTACAAGATTAACTGCCTATTCTACAAGAATTCAAGCATTCAGAGCCAAATGAACTACATGAGAAGGTATTAAAAGAGCTGGTAAAGTATGCTCAGAAACACTGGCAGTCATCCTTGAGCGACTGGAAGAGGACAAATATTTTTCCCAATTTCAAAAAGGTGGGAAAAGAAGACCCAAAGGCAAAACATCAGGAGAGAATGCTTCTAGAACATGGCCATACAGGCCAAAAAACCTACAACAACCCCGTGATTCCGGCCATGAAAGCCTTCGACAATACATTAGGGCAGTGTTTCTCAACCTGGGGGTCAGGACCCCTGGGGAGGGGTCACAAGAGGATGTCAGAGGGGTTGCCAAAGGCCATCAGAAAACAGTATTTTCTGTTGCTCATGGGGGTTCTGTGTGGGAAGTTTGGCCCAATTCTATCATTGGTGGGGTTCAGAATGCTCTTTGATTGTAGGTGAACGATAAATCCCAGCAATTACGTTTCGCCTGCATCTATGGCAAGCATCCTCAGAGGTAGTGAGGTCTGTTGGAAGTAAGAAAAATCAGTTTATATATCTGTGGAATGGCCAGGGTGAGACAAAGGACTTTTGTCTGCTGGGGCTAGAAGTAAATGTTTCAGCTGATCACCTTGATTAGCATTCAATGGCTTGGAAGTGCCCGGGGGAATCCCTTGTTGAGAGTGATTTTATGTGCCTGTTTGTTTCCCCTCTGTTGTTTTGCTGTTGTGATTTTTGAGTCCTTTAATACTGGTAGCCAGATTTTGTTCATTTTCATGGTTTCTTCCTTTCTGTTGAAATTGTCCACATGCTTGTGGATTTCAATGACTTCTCTGTGTAGTCTGACATGGTGGTTGTGCCCAAGGACTTCTCAAAACCTAACCACTGCACCAGCACAATGGACTGCGCACCAGCATAAAGCACTCTCAGGGTTCCAGTTATGTCCTATGAAGTGTTTTGGCAGCAGAGAAATGAGACACTTTGACTGGAGACATCTGTCCCTTTCATTCAATCACATATGTTAGTTCAGAAAGTCTTATTTAACTGATAGATTCCTACTTCTGAGTTGACGTACATGAGACCGCTCTGTGAGCCATTCATAATACTAAATTAATTCACATAACCGTCTGCTGGGAGGGGGCAAAATGATGCATGCCAGATTCAACATATTATTTATGAACGTGTGAATCAGGAATGGAAGAATTTCAACTACATTGTGGGACTGTGCGCTTTAATTGGTTTGATTATTAAAATGATTAAAGACTAAAACTTAATGAGAAATCAATTTCCCCCTAGCTAACAGTCCTGTGTGTGTGTGTCCTCTCTCTCTCTCTCTCTCTCTCTCTCTCTCTCTCTCTCTCTCTCTCATTTTCTCGCTGTCTTTCTTTTTATTTTTCTCTCTCTCCATCCAAAGTGAGAACCTGGAATCTGTGCATAACAGAAGAGTACTGTTTATCTCTGTCCTTCAAGATCATATTGGCCAATTCTTTCAAAGCTACTTTTTGTCTCATTTTGTAGGGAATTATCGTTCATATCCCCTACAATTCCATCTAGATTATAGCTTCCAACAACTGCCTAGATCATTTTTAATTGAAAAATGCAAGGAGAAAGAAAGAGAGGAGGAAAGCCTTCTGTATATGTATATGTAGTTTTGGGAATGCTGCTGATGTGGATCTGATTTTGGGACAGTTGCAAGTACAGAACACCCAGCAAACTAAAGGTGTATATTTAGTGTTGTCTGGGATCCGTGTTTCCTCTCTAAGGGCTTCATCACACTGTGCTGTTATATTACATTAGTCTTGCTTGTGTCTCAGCCTTATCACACAATGCCATTGCTCTCCAGGCATTCTTGCACTGCAGAATAATTGAAAATGTTGCGGGGAGGGGAGTCCACAATGGAAATAATCTCTTAATGAGCCCCTTTCCCCACAATAATTCAGGAACTAATTTGGTTGCAGATATCTCATAGCACTTTCTTCCATGAATAAATTAGTAGTGGATGCATTGTGGGTGTGGCTGCCTAGGGGGTCACAAAATTATCTTTGATGTATTTGTGTTTTTGCTCATAAATGCCCAAATGTGAACTCTATGAGGTATGAAAGGCCTTTACACCCACTGCAAAAAAAAAATTTAAACTTTTTATTTTAAAATGCTCCCTAGGGAACTAGGAGGATCCCAAAGTATGTCTCCACATTCCCTAAATGCAGGGGTGGCTCAACCCATTATGCAAAGTAAGCATTTGCAGTATAGTTGATTTTGCCCAGAGGTGCTCTTGAGGCGCTCTTGGGGGAAAATAGACTTGACATATGCGAGTTGTAGTTACTGGGATATATAGTTCACCTACAATCAAAGAGCATTCTGAACTCCACCAATGATGGAATTGAACCAAATATGGCACACAGAACTCCCACGACAAACAGAAAATATATATCAGTGATTGGTTTGGGGGGGGGGGGGGGGCAAAATACTGTTTGCTTACCAAATTACCTAGGGCCCCCTCTGCTTAAATGTTACTTATTTACTTACTATGTCCTTACTGAAAGAACAGATGCAGTCAGGATGTAACTCTCCAAGCTCTCCTGAAGGACTAATGTACCTCCTAGTTTTCCATAGTTGCCAATCCCTGCTATATGCCTTTGTGTCTTGCTTCAGCCTGCTTTGGAGCTGCTCCCTCAGGATTTCCCATGGTGGATCTCCTCCTTTCCAATAAGATGTTACCAGCCCTAAACTGAAATGCTTCTTTCTCTATTGCTATTCTGATTTTCAAAGAAGTATCCCTTTGTTCCTATCTATAGAAATAAAAATGTAATGTTCGTTTGTGGGATTAACATAACTCAAAAACCACTGGACGAATTGACATGAAATTTGGACACAATACACCAATAATAATAATGTCCGACATGTGATCCAATTCAACAGCCAGCAGAGTGTCTGCTGTGGACTCATCTTGTTGTGTTTCAAATAAGAATAAGAATAAGAATAATAATCTTTATTTATATCCCACCACCATCTCCCGAACGGGGACTCGGGGCGGCTTACATGAGGCCAAGCCCAATCGACAAATTACAGCAAAATAAAACCAAAAACACATGCAACAAACAACAACATCATAATTACATAAAACATATAAATACATTAACGATATAAGATTACAATAAACACAGTCACAGTGACAATGGGCAGGCTACATGTGCAAGAAAATGATTTAAAAACTGATTAAAACTGATTAACAACACTGGTGAAATAAAAGGAGAAGCAGGTTATTTACAAAGGGGGGCTCATTAAAACAGGGATTGTGGAATCAAGCTTTCCCACAACGGGGGGACGTATACTCCAATGACAAAAACGTTGAGGCTGAGCAATAGTATGAGGTTGTATACCTACTCGCCTTTGGCACAGTGGAAGAGCCAGGTTTTAAGGTTCTTTTTGAAGGTTTCTAGGGTAGGGGCTTTCCTAATCTATCAGGCCCACAAGTGACCATCACTCTTTAAAAAAACAATGAAAAACACAACAGAAGGGATTTAAAAAGCCAAAAAAGCAAAAAGATGCTACCGTGCATGCGCAGGAATGTCTCCCCCTGGCAAACAAAACACACAATAGCATATCCACACTCTCTTTTGGATTACAGCTCCCAGCATCCCCTAGACCAGGCCCTTTAGGAGAGGATGATCCAAATGCATCGCTTCCAAGATGCAAGCTTTGTTCTCCTTGGATTTCTTTGAGAGCACCTCAATCCCTGCATATTTCCAATTTCCTATTCCTGGACTGCAATTTCCAACAATCCTCCAAATAGATAGATTAGATAGAGATAGGTAGGTAGGTAGGTAGGTAGGTAGATTGATCAGGAGGACTGCTGGGAGTTGCAGTGTAAGAATAGGTAGAGAAGGGAGAAAGAGGAAGGGAAAGAAAGGAGGGAGGGAGGGAAGAGGAAGAGAAGGGAGGGAGGGAGGAATGAAGGAAGAAGAGAATGAAAGAAAAAAAAGAAGGAAGGAAAGAGAGAAGGAAGGAAGGAAGGAAGGAGAGAAAGAAAGGAGGAGAAAAAGAGGGAGAAAAGGTTGGCCACAGCAACATGTGGTGGGTACAGCTAGTTCAATATAAAAACAAAAAGAGTTTTGTAACACCTTTGAAATTGTTATCACACACCCAAAATTGGAGCCACCGTTGAAACCTGGATAGATGACCCAAGGAGGTATCCTAGCCACAATTCTGGAAATCCCCAAGGAACCGAACCAAATGTTCTTTCCCACACCTTTTCTATTCACTCATCAAGTTTGCACAGTCACTACACATCCCCTGACTCACATAAGAGATTGACCATCAGCCGGTTCTCTCATTTCACATAAACCCAGGTTGGACATAGTCTATAAGCCCATCAAGCTGCCTTTTGTCCTAATCTCTAAACACATCAGAACATCTAGCCAATGTGCCCTAAGAGAGATTGCAAAGAGGTCACACCTAACCTTGAAGAAGATCTTTAATGTAAAAACTGTTGGTCAGTGGAATGGACTGCCTATTACAGGGAAAACCAGCTGATCCCTAATTCATCTAAAACACAGACATGTGCTTTTCATCTTAAGAATAGACAAGCATCCCGAGCTCTGAGGATTACCTGGGAAGGAATCCCACTGGAGCATTGCAGCACACCCAAATACCTGGGAGTCACTTTGGACCATGCTCTGACCTACAAGAAGCACTGCTTGAATATCAAGCAAAAAGTGGGTGCTAGGAACAATATCATATGAAAGCTGACTGGCACAACCTGGGGATCACAACCAGACACAGTGAAGGCATCTGCCCTTGCGCTTTGCCACTCTGCTGCTGAGTGCGCATGCCCAGTGTGGAACCCATCTCACCAAACTAAAACAGTAAATGTGGCTCTTAATGAGACATGCCGCATTAACATGGGGTGTCTGCGCGCTACACCACTGGAGAAATTACACTGTTTAGCCGGTATTGCAACACCTGACATCCGCCGGGAAGCAGCAGCCAATAGTGAAAGGAGCAAGGCAGTGACATCTCCAGCTCATCCCATGTTTGGGTATCAGCCAGTGTGTCAACGACTTAAATCAAGAAATAGTTTTCTAAGATCTACAGAGACACTCGCTGGAACACCTCAGCAAGCGAGAGTCCAAAGGTGGCAGGCTCAAACCCAGAACCTCAACCGATGGCTGATACCAAATGAGAGACTCCCCCTGAGTACACAGAAAAGTGGGCAACTTGGAAGGCGCTGAACAGACTGCACTCTGGCACCACGAGATGCAGAGCCAATCTTAAGAAATGGAGCTACAAAGTGAAATCAATGACATGCGAGTGTGGAGAAGAGCAAATTACAGACCACCTACTGCAATGCAACCTGAGTCCTGCCACATGCACAATGGAGGACCTCCTTGCGGCAACACCAGAGGCACTCCAAGTGGCCAGATACTGGTCAAAGGACATTTAATCAACTACCAAGCTTGCAAACTTTGTGGTTTGTTTGTTTGTTAAAAAATGCAATACAGCTGTTTTGTTTGCTCCTGACATGATAAATAAAAAAATAAATAGCGGAATGGACTACTTTTGGAAATCATTACAGCTCAGGAGGGCAACCTTTAGGAGTGCTATAGCTGTATATTCCTGTGTGGTAAGGAGTTGGACTAAACAACCCTTGTGATTCTATTATGCCTAGTCTGGAATTTGGTTATCCTTTTATAGAGGCAATACTCAGTCTGATCATGCCTGAATTAGCAACTTCAAAATGTTGGAGGTCAGAATCCATACTGTAAGGCAGATTTCCATATTTTTGCTACAACCAAGGAAATTGGAATGAGAAAAAGCAAAAGCCAAGGCACTTTTGAATATTAAATTCTGCCCTATGTAGTTAATTCTATGCTTGTGCAGTATGCAAATGGATGTGCAGAATATAGATAGCACTGAATATATAGAGAACTTTTTATATCCCTAGTTAAATATTGCCTTATTCTTTTTATAGGAAAACTGCCTTTACGAAAAATGCTCCTACTGGTTGATCATATTGCAAATTTCACAGAATTTAAGGTCAGAAGGAACCATTAGAATAATCTAATCTCACCTCCTGCATAACACCGGCTGTAGAGCTTCTGCAAAAATTTGCAGAGGTTTGATAGGATTAAAGGACACGCTCTAATACTTCTTTGCTTTGCAGTAATTTTAGTCCAACGATTTTTTTTCTACCTCTATACTTTTCCTGATTCCACAGAATGAAATCAGAACCTATGAGGTAGTTTGCCGAAAATTTCAAATTAATGTTAATATCCTAAACTGTTAACAATATAGATTGATTGCGAGTGAAAATATATGTTATCACATGTCAAATTTGAGATGAATAAGAATACCATTTCCGTCTTGCTAGTGATTAATTTTAAAAGTCCCCAAGATAGTCGATGCTATTCTTTGCCATCAGAAAAAATGGGAAGGGGCAGGGGGAGGAACACGCCACGTGGAGTCTTTTCGCTTACAGCTATGAGGCAGTTCGGCACTCTCTCCTAATAACCTTGACCTGCTTTTCCTGGCTCAGCAGTAGCAGCTGTGTCACATCGACTTAGCATCTGTTTATCAATCTAACAGAGCAATCCTGATTTCTGCTTCTATTCTCTTTACTGCCCAGGATATTGAAATGACTGAATGGATGCAGGAGAGATCATGAGACTGGAGTAGATCTTTGAAAACAAAAATGGCAAGGGGGCAGGGGGTGTTCAGAGAATTAGGTTGGATAGGTGCCATTTAGTCGCAGTAGGTTTATGATAAAATGTAAATGTTTGTAGCAAGGGAAATACGATTTTTCTGGTCAGGCTTTGTTTCAAACACAAAAATGCTTGCAGTCCTTCTGAATATTCCACGTGCAAAACTCCGAGCTACAAAAGGTGGCATTTTGACAATGCAAAGTGCGGAAGAGTACGCAGTCAATTTTCCCCTGGCAATCGTTTTTCAAAGATGTTTAAGCTTCAAGGAAATGAGAATCAGCAAAAGTTATTTTGTAATCACCATTTATTAATGAAAAATTACTGAGGAAGAAACAAGCCCTGAGAGTAAGAAGGATTCTCTTCCCACCCACAGCCATCTTTCAATTCTCAGAATTACTTTTATATTTGGGAACTCAGTCTGACCTATGGCTTCATTCCTAAGACTAGCCTACGGGAACAAGTTGAGTTTGGGCAGCAGTGGACTACTCTCATATGGCCTGGTACCTGAGGCATTTAAGCTCTATCCCATGAGTCCATCTTTATTTTATTTTATTTTATTTTATTATTTTATTTTATTTTATTTTATTTTATTTTATTTTATTTTATTTTATTTTATTTTATTTTATTTTATTTTATTTTATTTTATTTTATTTTATTTTATTTTATTTTATGGTATTTCATTTTTATTAGATTGCAAGTGTTCTTAAAATGTATTGTCGAAGGCTTTCATGGCTGGAATCACTAGGTTCTTGTGGGTTTTTTCGGGCTATAGAGCCATGTTCTAGAGGCATTTCTCCTGACGTTTCGCCTGCATCTACCTCTGAGGATGCTTGCCATAGATGCAGGCGAAACGTCAGGAGAAATGCCTCTAGAACATGGCTCTATAGCCCGAAAAAACCCACAAGAACCTAGTTCTTAAAATGATTTTGTTCCATTGTAAATGTGAAATAACACTAGTTAACAAAAAAAAATTAAAAATCTGTTTCTGGTATGAAAGTATTATTTTTTGCTTAATTGTGCAGTGCTTACTTTGAACGCAGTTGTTCTACTCCAGAAACTTTGTTTTTGTGGCTGTCACAAATTACGAGGGTTTGTTTATTTATTTATTTACAGCTTTTATATTCCGCCCTTCTCACCCCGCAGGGGACTCAGGGCGGATCACAGTGTACACATATATGGCAAACATTCAATGCCAATTTTTGACATACAAACATATACAGATATACACAGAGGTTATATTTAACTTTTTTCTGGCCACCAGGGGATCTGTCGCTTTCATCATCCATCTGCGACGCTGATGAAGTACTTCCGCATTTCCCGCATGCTTCCCCGCTGGAATGCTTTACTGGAGTCTTCTTTATGGCCTCATAAATCAGTTAATTTAGCCTCCCCACACTTTAAGGTGGTACCTTATTTTCCTACTTGACAGATGCAACTGTCTTTCGGGTTGCAAAGGTCGACAACAGGCTACACAATTGGTTGGAAACCCACTCCAACCCAGGCTGGCTTCGAACTCATGACCTTTCGGTCAGAGTGATCTTAATACAGCTGACACTCAGCTGACACTCAGCTGCATCCGGCCCCCGGGCCTTAGTTTGAGGACCCCTGGTATAGAACATTCCTGGAGATAGCTCTTGTAGGATTTTTTAAAAAATGTTGTTTATAAAAACTTGAAAATTCTTCAAAAATCTGTGGATAAGTGAAACAATTTGAAAATGGATGGGCTAACAACACTGTAGCAAGTTTCACCCCAATAGCTGTAAAAATGAGAGAGAAGGGAGTCCCTGAAGTTTTCCCCCTTGTGCAATTACTATAAGGAAAAAGTAACAAAATTTTGTTACTCTTTTTTTACCAATTATACTTTACAAACACTTTTTACCAATTATACTTTAGAAACACTTTAGAAACAAAATGCCCGTGCCCCCAAAATTTGTAATGACTTTAGAAACTTTTTTTTTATCAATCACACAACCCTACTATATAAAACACAACATTTTGTGGTTTTCTTCTTCTGATTGGCTGACAAGAAAATTGTACAATTCCTTAGTTCCAATAATTCATAGAATGAGAATCCACAAATTTCCTTTCGTGCTATATATGGCCCAACGAAAAGCATGACCAAGGGTGATGGGAGGGGAGACGCGTGTTTAAGGATATACAAGCAATCTGTAGGAGAATCATGCAGCGGGAATGCAATCCTAAATGCTTTAGAACACCTTAATCTGTATGTAATCAATATGGGTTATTTCTATTATTTCCAAGAACATTAGTCACATAAAAGCAAGTCTTTCCCTAAAGCTAGAGAGGCATAAAAGAGGGAAGGAAACATCTCTAGGAGGGTGGTCATTACTCAGTAGTCTGCATACAATTCTACTTTCCTACCTGTGTTCTTGTATTTCCTCTAATGGAGTATTTATCCCCCTGAGACTTTAGTCAGCTAGGAGTATATTTATGTGGTAGTAAAAAAATTTAACTGGGGACTGCCTGGATCTAATAGTCTCAGGTATTTCAACACATCTCTGCTTGCCATGTGTCATGTTGAATTACACCATGTCCTCCCAGTGACAGCAGCCTATAATGTGCCCCATGGAACAAAGTCTCAAATGTAATTCAACAGGAGAATTTAAAGCAAAAGAGAACTTTTTTTACCTGGGTGGAGGGAAGGCAGATGTTTAAAAGATGTAAAGGATTCATAACATATAGTTATAAATATGAATAAATGTGTAAACTTATATATATATTTTAAAAAATCAAATCTATATAAAAAATGTAATGTTCGTTTGTGGGATTAACATAACTCAAAAACCACTGGACAAATTGTCACAAAATTTGGACACAAGACACCTATCAGGCCAACGAGTGACCATCACTCATAAAAACACAGAAAAACACAACAGGAGGTATTTTAAAAAGCCAAAAAAAAGCAAAAAGATGCTACAGCGCATGTGCAGAAAAGACTTCCCCTGGCAAACAAAATACACAATAACATATCCACACTCTCTTCTGGACTACAGCTCCCAGCATCCCCTAGACCAGGCCCTTTAGGAGGGGACAATGATCCAAATGCACTGCTTCCAAGCTGCAATCTTTCTTCTCCTTGGATTTCTTTGAAGGCATCCCAATCCCTGCATATTTCCAATTCCCTATTCCTGGATTGCAACTCCCAGCAATCCTCCAGATAGATAAGATAGATAGATTAGATAGAGATTGATAGATTGATAGATTGATCAGGAGGACTGCTGGGAGTTGCAGTCCAAGAACAGGTAGAGAAGGAAGAAGGGAGAAAGAGAAGGGAAAGAAAAGGGGAGGAAGGAAGGGAAGAGAAGGAAGGAAAGAAAGAATGAAAGAAAAAAGTGAAGGAAGGAAAGAAAGAAAGAAACGAGGAGAGAAAGAGGGAGGGTAAGTTGGCCACAGCAACGCTTGGTGGGTACAGCTAGTCTCTCTCTCTCTCTCTCTCTCTCTCTCTCTCTATATATATATATATATATATATATATATATATATGCTCTGTTCGTTTTGGTCCCAAGACACCTACTCACCCAAGGAGTGACCATCACTCAAAAAATTGATTTTGTCATTTGGGAGTTGTAGTTGCTGGCATTTATAGTTCACCTACAATCAAAGAGCATTCTGAACTCCACCAATGATGGAATTGAAGCAAACTTGGCACACAGGACTTTCATGATAAACAGAAAATACTTGAATGGTTTGGTGGGCATCGACCTTGAGTTTTGGAGCTGTAGTTCACCAACATCCAGAGAGCACTGTGGACTCAAACAATGAAGGATCTAGACCAAACTTTGCACAAATACTCCATATGCCCAAATATGAACACAGATGGAGTTTAGAGGAAATAGACCTTGCCATTTGGGAGTTGTAGTTACTGGGATTTACAGTTCACCTACAGTCAAAGAGCATTCTGAACCTCACCAACGATAGAATTGGGCCAAACTTCCCACATAGAACTCCCATGACCAACAGAAAATACTGTGTTGTCTTGTAATCTTTGGTGACCCTTCTGACACCCCCTCGTGACCACCACCCCCCCCCCCTCCGGGGTCTCGATGCCCTGGTTGATAAATGCTGCCTTAAGGTTATCCAGTCCAACTCCCTTCACCAGAGAAAGAAAACATAATCAAAGCCCTCCTGACAAAGAGCCATCCAACCATATATATAGATAGATATGATTCACACAAACATATATATATATATATATATATATATATATATATGACAGATATAATATCATAGATTTGAAAGGGACCCCTGAAGAAGGACAATTATGTTGCATGTTCCAGGGTAGGCAAACCAGACAATCTCAACATCAACACTGACAAAGAAACCACAAGAAATACTGTTTACCCACAAGCATAAAGAAATTACGTATATTAGAAACCAACACTTTCTCATTACTTTATTTTCCAGATCACCAGACTGGGCCACAGCAACGCATGGCAGGGGACGGCTAGTAATATATATTAACGCGCTCTGCATCCTCAATACAGAGTGGCCAAGAAGCTATACAAAACAACAATCTTGTTCAACTTACTGAGGAAAAGAGATTTGTACGCGCAGGAGAACTCCAGCAGCTGTCCCAGGGAGGCTGGGTGAGTTCTTTTTTTTACTCAGTGTCGGGGGCTTCTGAGGAGGGGGGTTAGTGTCCTGATAGTATACTGGGAAGCACACACTTTCTGGGATGGGTGTAGACAGCCTCCCAGGAACATTCATTTTTTTAAAAAAAATGCAGTTGCTTCTGGGATAAAAGACTGTCTGGATCCGCCCCTAGGTAGAAAGCCAGCATGACCTATTGGTTTGGGCACCGCACCAAGATTTGAACTATATCAAATCTTGGCTCAGTCATGGAAACCCACTGGGTGATATTTGGCGCTCTCTCTGCCATAGAGGAAAACAATGGCAATCCCTTTCTGAGCAAATGTCATCAGGAAAACTCTAGGACAGGGGCACCTTAGGGTCATCATAAATCAAAAATGACTCAAAGACACACAACAATAAGAACAACAACAAAGTATTTCTAAGGGGCATGGCTGGTTTAGCCAAAGTTATGGACTTTATTATGCATTTTTATACATATGCCTACTCAGAAGGATTTTCCATTGTTTTCTGTGGGGCTTATTTTCCATCGCAATGTACATAGCAATGCAACCTAAAATTATGGGAGAATATTTTATTCTATGTATTTTGTATCATTATTTCTGGAGCCAGATATAGGTGATCTTTGAAACCTCATCACAAAGACCATCAGAATAGCCATGCATTGTGGCGATTCCCTTGTGGCGATGCCCGTTGGGGGGCCTGGGAACCTGTCGCCCCACATCCTGCATCATCCAACTCACCCTAGTCCATGCTCCACTTCACGTTTCCTTTAAGCACAGAGCCCCACTGAAAGTAGCTGTGCATCGTAGAATGGGAGCCAGCCGGTTCAGTGAGTAAAGGGAAGGTGAAGTAGAGCATGCTGCCAAATTCACCCCCATCCGATGAGGTTGTTGAGATATTAACTTTCAGATAAGAGTGAATTTGCATTGGCTTACATAGATGCAGCTTCTGGAGAAGTAGATTGGCAATCCGATTTGGCATCATTACTTATTGCTGCACCTGATAAATTCTACACCAGTGGAGTTGGCCAAGGCTCAATGACTAGCATCTAGAGAGTGGCTGACAATGTGTTCTGTTCCAAAGGCACTTTGCCCCCAGGAATAACTTTTGAGCATATGCTGGAGGGATGAGGGGTGGAGGCTGCATTAGAAAGGCAGAAGGGAAAGATCCAGTAAACAAGGAGAACTCTGCTCTGCATTCTTTGGATATAAGCCAATGTGTCAATTTGGATGAATAATACCAGGCAACTGCCATACTATAGATCTTAATATAGTATGTGAGGCAACTCCCAAACTATAAAATTAAGAGGGAAATAAACAATAGTGTTGTCACTGTGGGAGGTCTACTAGAAACCTACAAGCCAGATTGAGATGATGCCTTCCTAGAACAGATGATCACATATTCAGAAAAGAGAGGTGCTTGCAATAGTGGTGAGACTGAAAGAAGGGCTTCTTCTGAACCTTCTGAACCTGCTTGAGCAGGTTCATAGAGGGAAATGCAATCTTCCAAATAGCCTGGGCCTGAGCCATATAGGCCTTTATAAGTCATAACCACCACCTTGAATTGTGCCCAGAAATACACGCAGCCAGTGGAACCATTGCAACAAGGGAGTTATTCACTCTCTGCAGTTGTCCCTAATTGATAACCTGACTTACAGCCTCATCAGATGGGATGATTTTAGCATACTAGGATGCTTTCACCCCATCTGAGGGTCAGAGATATCACATGGCATTGTGTGACATCCAGCATAGGCCACACCCCCAACCGGGGTCGGAAGCTTTCTCCCCAACACAGGAGGCTTCCTGTGTTGTGCTGGCTCCAATGAAGCCAGCATGGGGCTTCCCCATAATGCCAATGCTTTCCCCATGTGATGGAGAAAGCATCTCCGAGAGGGAGTTGTGTGCAGAGTGACACAATTGCCCCACTGCTTTCTCTTTCCTCACAAAAGTCCGGTGAGGTGGAATGCTTCACCAGGAATTTCTGATGAGGTCCCAAAGCTCTTTGAACCAGCCAAAGTTTCCAAACACTCTTCATAGGCAGCCGCAGGTGGAGAACATTAAAATGATCCAAACAGTATATAACTAAGGTATGTACCACCATGGCCAGATCCATGGTGGTCTAGTGTCTCCAGTGTCTCAAGGAACTGGTGCAGTTGGAACAAATGTTTTAAATGTCTGAAGGCCCTCCTGACCACTATAAAAAGTCCAGCAGTACACCAAAACAGTAGACCCATGTCTTGAGGGGAAGTAACACTCCATCGACTGTATTTAAATAATGTTTACCAATATATACTGTTGTATTTCCCTTTTCATTTTATTTATTTATTTATTTATTTATTTATTATTTGAATTTATATGCCGGGTTATTTCATCAACCCACCCCAAACATTTAAAAAGTGTATATTTTATTTTAATTCTTCCAGAAGTATTTACTGGAAGTGCTTTGATAGTATTTTTCAACATGGCAGGGGGGTGGAATGGATAGCCCTTGAAAGCTCTTCCAGCTCTATGATTAGAGATTAAGCCAATATTTTTATGTAGTCCAGTATCTCACTATGAAACTTATCTATTTCAAATGCCCTGCCTGGTCTCCCAGCATCACCTTTTAGATTCATGTCACAATCTCACGACTAAATAGTTAGTTTTAAAAACAGCTCTTGTTCATATTTGTGTGATAAAAAATATAATCTGCATTATACATAAATTATATATTTATGTTTACAGGAAATGGTCCTTAGAATCTCTCTTAGGTTGTGTATTTCACATCAACATACCCTGTGCAAAAGTCCCTTTCAGCTTTGTAAGTCTTCAATGATGGATGTAAACATCCTCCTCTAAGTAAACACTAGATTGTATGCTTTTTAACATGTCTTGTACTAGACTGACCTTTATTGTCCAGGCACCGTACATGGAGTTCACCAGAGTACAAACAGATCAATAGAAAAAATGGGGGTTAGTGTGCTGTCATACAGCATCTGGGAGCATCAGATGTTTGTGCCATGAACAATCAGCCTTCCATTCAGAGAAGCCTGGTCAATATCATTACAGATTATTATCTTTCGGAGATGGATGAAGAAACCAGTGTTTGTTATCTGAAATGCAGAATTATACTTCAATTTACCAGCAAAACATGAAGGGAAGCAAATACATTTTTCCAAACCATTGCAGCAAACTATATCTTTATTCTTTAAAGAAGTCATTGTCCCCTACACCTCTTCTTCCTTTTGAAAATATTTTGATGCTAGCTAAGAAATCAGTAGCTGAAGAAGCTACTGCAATTCTGGGTTGAAAAAAATAAAAATACCATGCCAAGATTCTGAGATGTAGTGGTAACACTTATATTCTGTTTTAATCAGTCATAATGCTGGATACTGTGTTCAGTTGTGGACACCACAGGTTAAAACAAGACATTGACAAGTCGGAATGTGCCCAGCAAAATGCAATGAAGATTTTGAGGGTCCTCAGGACGTTATATGAGGATTAAGGTGATGGTATGCTTATCTACAGGGAAACTACTTGCTTGATTTAAAGTAGCCATATTAAAATATTTGGAAAGTTTTTAAGTAGATGGTGAGGGAAATATGTTGTCTGTTAGTTCACAGTGTAAGAGGCAAAATAATGAGCCCAACAAGGTAGGTAAGTAGATAGGTAGGTAGGTAGGTAGGTAGCAGTACACACACAAACACACATACATAGGCACACACCCCTTATTTTAAGAAGAGCATCTTGAGAATATGAACTCAACAATAGTGGAATATGGTTCTGTCTTTGGCCTAGTGTTGTTTAACAGCATTAGAAATAAAGTAGATTATCAAATATTCAGGTGATCTTAGTATATCTCCTGTTTGAATTTGTACACCCACAAATCTTCCTTGTAGATCCTTGAACATTTTTTTTAAATTTATTGAAACATTAATGAAAAGATCCACCCCTTTCTTTTTCTTTTGTTGCTGTAATGTATGCCTTTCCAATTCTAGGATAGTGTAAAAATCTCCTATCCATCTTATCAACATGAGTCTCCTGTAAATTGCATCATGTTGTGAAAATATTATTTTTCTTTTTTGCAAACTATTCAAATTTTTGATGTTTCAAATAATATACTTTATTTCTGTGTTTAGAACATCTGTATTATCTTTATTTCTATGTGTTTCTTAGCTTTTCCAGTTTTCATCTCTTTGTCTTCCTTGCCTCTTTTTGATTTTGCATTTTTTCTCTTCTTGCTTTTGTTGATTTATCTAATTCTAATCTGTTTCTTTTATAAATTTATTTGGCCTCTGTCACTGAGCCTGAGAGAAGCTTTTAAATAACAAAGCTCCATAGAGATCGTCTTTATAATTGTGTATTTATTTTATTACTTTATCTGAGAGTTTGTTTTCAATACCAAGAATTTTTGGTCAGCCACATTTTAGAGGTGCTTTATTCGATGGTCAGATGCAATGAGAAAAGCTCAAAGCAAAATGCCTCCACTCCACCAACTCTTCCCTGCAAAGTATCTGAAGAATGTAGCTGATATGAACATGGAGTAGATGTTTACACTGAATGACCTACAATGAATTTTGTGATGTATGCAGCTGCTGGATGCTTCTGTAAAGGAAATCCAAGACTCAATGGGCACACTTGTAACATGTATGCAGAGCATTTAATTAAAGCCCGAGGTCCTAGAATTTAGGGGTCCAGCTCATGAAATGGCTGTGCTTCCCATTGCCTTTTGTCTACTCTTGCTTGATGGTGCTAATAATTGGTCTGAGAGATTTGAAAGTTGATATCCATCTAACTGAATTTTTGAGTACATTTCTGTTGGCTTGCCTTTGGTTTTTCTACTGTCTAAACCAGGGGTCCTCAAACTAAGGCCTGGGGGCTGGATATGGCCCTCCAAGGTCATTTACCCGGCCCTCACTCAGGATCAACCTAAGTCTGAAACGACTTGAAAGCACACAACAACAACAACAACAACAACAACAACAACAATCCTATCTCATCAGCCAAAAGCAGTCCCACACATTTATTTATTTATTTACCTTCCTTATATACCACTGTTCTCAGCCCGAAGGCGACTCACAGCGGTTCACAACAAATACGAACAGCAAAAATTCAGTGCTGCAGTATAGAAACAGTTAACAACCTAACACATTACACACTTAATAAACAGTTACTACAATACCCATTCACTGTCGTCTCGTCATCAAAAACATGTTCCAGATTCGTCATCCATTGTTCCATTCCAGTGTTCATTAACCAATCATTGCACTCATTATTCGAACGCCTGCTCAAACAGCCAGGTCTTCACCTTTTTGCGGAATACCATTAGAGATGGTGCTAGTCTAATGTCCGTAGGAAGGGCGTTCCACAGCCGAGGAGCCACCACCGAGAAGGCCCTATCTCTCGTCCCTGCCAGCCGAGCTTGAGAAGCAGGCGGGATTGAGAGCAGGGTCTCCCCAGAAGATCTCAAAGTCCTGGTGGGTTCATAGGCAGAGATGCGGTCAGATAGGTAGCTTGGGCCGGAACCGTTTAGGGCTTTAAAGGCCAATGCCAGCACTTTGAATTCAGCCCGGTAGCAGATCGGTAGCCAGTGGAGTTGGCGCAACAGGGGGGTTGTATCCCATTGAAATACTCATAAGTTTATATTTGTTAAAATTGTTCTTCATTTTAATTATTGTATTGTTTTTAAGTGTTTTTTGCACTACAAATAAGATATGTGTAGTGCGCATAGGAATTCATTCATGTTTTTTTTTCCAAATTATAATCCGGCCCTCCAACAGTTTAAGGGATTGTGACCTGGCCCTCTGTTTAAAAAGTTTGAGGACCCCTGGTCTAAACAATGGTTTGGGTCTAGTCCAGTTTTTGTTCAGCTCCGGTGGTTGCCCATGGCACCCCATCTCTGGGGTGGTTTTTATTTTTATTTTAAATATTATTTTTAATTTTTAATATTCAAATTCTATATTTTTATTAACATTCCACAATATCATGATATAGCAAGAAATTTGAATCTAAAATTTTAATTATTATTTTATCTTGTCCCTTCATATCAGATAATTTGTTCATAAGAGGATTGAGAAGGAAATTTTGCAAATGTGATTTGAGGGGAGGAAGAGTGGATGTGATGATGTAAAAATTATTGTTGAAAATGCAAATGGAAAATGGGCTCAAATAAATATATGGGAGAAAATATGGACAAAGGATTTGAAGTTTACTTTATGTTACAATTGCAGAGGAAAAAATATAAGATACTATGCTGATGGTATTTAACACCAGAAAGAATGTCTAAAATACATAAAGGATCTACTAATTGTTGGGCATGTGAACAAGAAAGAACTTTGCATTGGCACATGGAAAAGATAACATATTTTGGTTTCAAATTCATAGCTTGATGAAGAAGATTTTGAGGATAAATTTTCAGCTGAAAAAAGAACTTTCCTTGCTAGGCCTGATGGATGAACAGATTGAGAAGAAATGTAGAAAAAGAATGCTATGTGATTACAATAGCCAGAATGTTGTATGGGCAAAAATGAAAGGAAATGACTATTCCATTGCAGGAAGATTAGTGAGTGAAATTGTATGATCTTGCAGAGACAGATATATTTATTATTTTGATTACAGAAAAATCATTAAGTCTTTTTAACAAAACATGGATATTGTTCATCATTTTCTTCCAGGATTAAGGGGCAAATTATTAATAGGGGGAGATGAAGATTAATAAGATTATAATATGTAAACATTTGTTTATAGATTTCAGTATAGGAAGTATGATCACATTAAAAGGTTAGCAACAAAGTTAGTAGAAAAAGTGAAAGACATTATATTTTATTCCCCCTTTTGTTTCTTTCTTTCTATGTGTGTTTTAGTAATTTGTAGATGTGTGTTTTTTGTTTTGTATATTTTTGTTTTGTATTTATTTATTTATTATTTATTTACAGCTTTTATATTCCGCCTTTCTCACCCCGCAGGGGACTCAGGGTGGATTACAGTGTACACATATATGGCAAACATTCAATGCCAATTTTGACATACAACATATACAGACATAGACAGAGGCTGTCGCTTTCATCGTACATCTGCAACACTGCTGAAGTACTTCCGCATTCTCTGCATGCTTTTGCTGAAGTCTTTTTTTATGGCCTCATAAATTAGTTAATTTAGCCTCCCCACACTTTAAGGTGGTACCTTATTTTCCTACTTGACAGATGCAACTGTCTTTCAGGTTGCAAAGGTCGACAACGGGCTACACAATTGGTTGGAAACCCACTCCAACCCGGGCTGGCTTCGAACTCATGACCTTTTGGTCAGAGTGATCTCAATGCAGCTCACACTCAGCCAGCTGCGCCACAATCCCGGTGTATAGTTTTGTAGTTTTGTAGTTCTCTTTTGTGATATGAACTATCTTGTGTATGTGTTTCATTTATAATAATACTAGCCATCCCCTGCCACACGTTGCTGTGACCCAGTTTGTGTATATGTGTTTTGTGTTGGCATATATGTGTATAATGTGTGTGTGTATATTTGTGTATATGTGTATTTGTCTGGTTATGCACATGCATTGTAATGTATTTTTGTTTTTTGGCTTTTTAAGTCCCTTATGCTGTGTTTTTCAATATTTTTAGGAGTGATGGTCACTCGTTGGCCTGATAGATGTATTGTGTCCAAATTTGGTGTCAATTCATCCAGTGGTTTTTGAGTTATGTTAATTCCACAAATGAACATTACAGTTTTATTTATATAGATAGATTAAACTTTCAACAAAGAAAAAGCCACAGTTTTCCAAAGCAGTATGTCCCATAGTGCAGTATGTTTTACTGCCAGAAATTTTTTCCTAGGTAGAATATTTTGTCTTCTAATTTGAATCCAAAACAATCACTTTGAAACCTGGGAAAGATGAGAAAAGAAAAAGAATTTCAGATTATCTTAGCTTTAACAGGAAGCCCAAGTTGTAGATGTGACAGCAATGTGCACCTAAAGAAAAAACAGAGTTCTATCTGATTTTATTTCCCTCTACTATTTTAATTCACTGCTTAATTAAAGCCAACAGAGGATAAAAATTAGAGCAACATCTTTTTAAATTATGCCCCAGGCATTCTTCCCCCTTTCTCCAAAGAAATTAGGCCCCTTTCCTAAATACATATATTTAGAGACTGTGATTATTATCCTGCACACTTCCTTTCCTCCAACATGTGTGTTTGTGTTTTTTTTTCCTTCTCATGGCACATCCTGTCCTCAGTTCTTTCTGATTCATGCCACTGATACCACAAGTGCACGAGTATCCTTATTCGATTAGCAATATTCATTTGAAACTGCGTAATCATTGCACGCTATGTGCTTGAATTGAAAGCAACGCTTGTTGACATTCCTCTTCTATACCACAATTAAAGATACAGAAACCCTCTCCAGTTTTCAGCCTAGTAACCCTTGAAGCATGAACAGTATGAGACTTTGGGCCCATCCAGACAGCACCTTTATTGCGGGAATTCCCGCAATAAAGAACAGGCTGTCCAGACAATGTTCTAGACAGTCCTGAATTATTATTTTTTTGTCATGTCAGGAGTGACTTGAGAAACTGCAAGTCGCTTCTGGTGTGAGAGAATTGGCCGTCTGTAAGGACGTTGCCCAGGGGACGGCCGGATGATTTGATGTTTTTATCATCCTTGTGGGAGGCTTCTCTGATGTCCACACATGAGGAGCTGGAGCTGATAGAGGGAGCTCATCCGCCTCTCCCCGGATTCGAACTTGCGACCTCTCAGTCTTCAGTCCTGCCAGCACAGGAGTTTAACCCACTGCGCCACCGGGGGCTCCTAATCCTGAATTAATTCAAATATACAAACCCTTGTTTGTAGCAAATTAATTTAATAGTGGATTTATCCCGCGCCTTCATGGACAGTGTGGGATAAATCCATTATTTCCAGTGTCTGGACTACAATCCAGACACCATTCCCACAGTTTACCAGGCTAAATAAGCCCGGTAAACTATGGGAATACCCACCCCTTCCCACCCAAGTCCCAAACCCTTTTGAAAAGTAGAAAGAGCTTACCAGGTCTGCAATATACCCTCGGAGCAGTTCTCCTGGCATGTACAAATGATGCACCTTTCTGGGGTGGGTGTGGACAGGCCCCCAGAAAAATCCGTGTTTTTTTAACGCTGATGCTTCTGGGACAAAGGCCTGCCTGGATCCAGCATTTGTGTCAAAGAAAAGGAAACATTTCCAGCTTGTGAAGACGAGAAAGACTGCAATAACATTGATAGCTTCAGCTGAGGTCCCCTAAACATTTGATAGTAGTAAACCTACCTGTTTAAATTAAATCATAAAGTACTGAAAGCTCACAATTTAAATGACAATTTAAAGAATGAAGGAATAAATCCAAACGAAATGAATTCATCTTTCTTTCCTGTTCCTCTGGATCCTTTTTCTCAACGGAGTCCTGATTTTATAATGAATCTCCCACTACTGAGAGGATCTTTTGACCAGCCATTTTTAAGGCTGGATCTACACTGCAATATAAAACAGTTTCTGAATCCAGATTATCTGATTTGAAGTGGATTATATGAGTCTACACTGCCATATAATCCAGTTTGAAGCCAATAATCTGGATTCAGAAACTGGATTATATGGCAGTGTAGATGTTAAGCATGAATAGTAGGGCTGGGTAACCACGGAAAAAATTGTTTCTAAACTCGATTCATTTTTAGGGGGGTTTTGCGTTTCGTTTTTTAAAAGAATTCCGAATTTTTTCTTTAAAAAAGTTTGAAATATACAAAATTTCATAAAATTACGAAACAATTACGAAACAATTACGAATCGATTCATTAATGGCGGACGCAATTGCGCAATATGCTAAAAAACCCTCCAAATGGGACAGGTGGAACTTCTGAAGCTTCCCTCTCCCTCTGTTGTTGACTGTTGGTGTGATAATTATATTTTTTATCACTGATAAAACAAACAACAACCCTAAAACTTGCACCAGACATACGGAAATAATTACGAAACAATTTCGAAACAATTACGAAACAATTAAAATAAATTGAAAAATTTGTTTCGATTTTTAATTACTCCTGCATGGCTCAATATTGGGTCATAAGCTAATTTAAATACGAATTAATAACGAATTACGAAATTAACGAACGAAACCGCCCAACCCTAATGGATAGAGCTGCGTCGGATAACTCGTTACTTGTAATAATTTCGTTAAAGTTACCTTTTTGAAGCGATTTCGAAGCATTTTAAAAACCCGAAAGTCCCTTTGCCCTTCCAAAGCTTTTTCTGCCATTTTTGAAGTGGCTTGATATTAGAGCTCCTTGTAGAAAAAAAATGTACTATTTTGAGTGCACTTTATTTACTTTTTTTTTTTTAGTTGTGTGAGGAGAGACTTGAGAAACTGCAAGTCGCTTCTGGTGTGAGAGAATTGGCCGTCTGCAAGGACATTGCCCAGGGGATGCCCGGATGATTTGATCATCCTTGTGGGAGGCTTCTCTCATGTCACCACATGAGGAGCTGGAGTCGATAGAGGGAGCTCATCCGCCTCTCCCCGGATTTGAACCTGCGACCTGTCGGTCTTCAGTCCTGCCGGCACAGGGGTTTAACCCACTGCGCCACCGGGGGCTCCATCACACATATAATAGATAACATTTGATTTGGACATCCCTACTCTGCAGACGTGGAAAGGTCACAGATTCAGGCCTTCATGATTCCAGCCACAAGAGTATTGAAGATATCTGAAGATCCACTATCAGACGACACAGTGCTCATCAGAAATGGATCAAGACTTTTGGCTCAGTTAAGATTGCTTCATACAACCAAAACAGTGGCTCCAGCTCACAAGAGGTTTTTTGCAACATTTGCCAATGGGAGTGTGAGCTTGTCACAGTTTCTGTGTCTTCTATGGAATCTGTGTGGAATCTTGAAAAATCCTCTGGAAGCACACACAAAAATATTTAGCCATACCAGCACTTAAAGTACATCTTTGTCCCTATTGACCTCTATTTTGTCGCAGATCATAGTGGCTTAGAATTCAATGGGAGGATTAGTAAGGCTGAGAAGTAAGAAAGTGTCTGTTGCAGTAATCTAAGACTCTTTGGATTATTATTACGTGAAATTTCTCCATATAAGTTGTATAGAGTGTGCAAAAAAATAGCACAGTGATTTCTACCTGAGGCAAAAGAATACAATCGCAAACAGAAGCAAGCCAGCTTTTTGTAGGAGGCAGGATAAATGGGTTCAATAAAATTCAGATAAACAGTAGCCAACAATGCCTCTGGCAGTGTTACTACTTCTGGAGCACAAATAGAGAACACAGCCCTCCAAACTTAAAACTTAAAAGCAATCGGTCAGATTTCATTCTCCTTCACCCTGAAACATATGTGAATATTCCTAACACAAACGTTCAAAGCATAATGACAGGGTGAGACTCCCTTATTTGGAATTCCAAAATCGTAAATATGCCAAAATCCAAAATTAACAGTTGAGATAGTGAACCATTTGCTTTTTGATGGTTCAATATACAGACTTTGTTTTATGCCCAAAATATTTGAAATGTTGTGCATAAAAATTACCTTCAGGCTATGTTTATAAGACAACGTATGAAGCACAAATGAATTTTGAATTTAGACTTAGATCACATCTACAAGATGTTTCATTATATATATACTAGCCCTGCCACATGTTGCTGTGGTCCAGTCTGTGTATATGTGTTTTTTTGTGTGTATATGCATGTGTATATATTTGTGTATATGTGTATATATGTGGTTTTGTGCATGCATTGTAATGTAATTTTTGGTGGTTTTTTTTTGCTTTTTAAGTCTCTTCTGCTGTGTTTTTCAGTGTTTTTATGAGTGATGGTCACTTTTTAGACTAATAGGTGTATTGTGTCCAAATTTGGTGTCAGTTCATCCAGTGGTTTTTGAGTTATGTTAATCCTACAAACGAACATCACATTTTTATTTACGAGGGCTATTTTTAAAGTAAGGTCCGTTGGAACATAAGTACACAATGAAAGTTTATTTCAAAAAAGTAAATTTATTTTCAGAAAGTACATACTTCACTCTATTTTTCAACAAAGTTGCCAAGCTTGTTCAAACACTTATCATACCTCTGAACCAATTTTAAAATACCCTCGAAGAGAATGTGTAGGCTTGTAAACGGAAATGCGGTCATGCAGGTAGGCGGGTCCCAAACGGTTCAGGGCTTTATAGGTCAGAACCTGCATGTCTTCTTTTCCTTATGGAATGTGGATAAGGAGGGTGCCAGCCTAATCTCCCTGGGGAGGGAATTCCATAGTCGAGGGGCCACCACTGAGAATGCTCTTTCCCTCGTCCCCACCAATCACACCTGAGACAGGGGCAGAAGCGGGAGAAGAGCATCCCCAGAAGATCTTAGGGACCATGTAGGCTCATAGGGGAGATGCGGTCGTGAAGATAGGCAAGTCCTGCCTATTAAGCACCGGGATCGTGGCACAGATGGCTGAGTGTCAGCTGCATTAAGATCACTCTGACCAAAAAGGTCATGAGTTTGAAGCCAGCCCGGGTTGGAGTGGGTTTCCAACCAATTGTGTGTAGCCTGTTGTCGACCTTTGCAACCCGAAAGACAGTTGCATCTGTCAAGTAGGAAAATAAGGTACCATCTTAAAGTGTGGGGAGGCTAAATTAACTGATTTATGAGGCCATAAAGAAGACTCCAGCAAAAGCGGGAAAGCATGAGGGAATGCGGAAGTGCTTCATCAGCGTCGCAGATGGACGATGAAAGCGACAGCTCCCCTGGCGGCCAGAAAAAAGTTAAATAGCCTCTGTCTATGTCTGTATATGTTTGTATGTCAAAAATTGGCATTGAATGTTTGCCATATATGTGTACACTGTAATCTGCCCTGAGTCCCCTGCGGGGTGAGAAGGGCGGAATATAAATGCTTTAAATAAATAAATAAATAAATAAATAAATAAATAAACAATTAATAAATATATTTTTTAATATTATCCATTCCATGAACGTTTACAGGAATGAGTCTGTGCAACTAATAAGGTGCAAAGCATATCACAACTACTCCTCCCTTAAATTAATAGCCAAAAATTGGTCACCCTACCCCACCACCACTATGGATTCCTCATTTACTTGTTTACTTAGCAAGGCAAATGGAGAGTGTTTAACATGAAGCTCCAGTCATTTCACTTCTCAGATGAGCGAAAGCAGTGAGCACCTTGAATTCCTTTCTGTATTCAACCATTAGTTTTCACTGTACCTATTCTCTGGTGAAAATGTTCTTTTTTGTACCTCATTTTTTCATAAGCTGCTGAAGTGAAGCCAGGCAGTTTTACAAATGGATGCCCTGTGTCATTGCACTTTTAATATCACTCACAAAGATATGGCCATTGCCTTTATTTGACAGCATTATAGTACCCCGAACACTCATCTGCTGTTTGCTCCTGAACCTAGCCGGCTAGCATCCTATTGCTTTTAATGGAGCATTTTCCCTAATATATTGTTGACATAAAATGTCATTTAGCAGAATAGACATGGGACCAATTTAGTACTGTCTAGAAAAAAAATTGGCTTGAGATTTTGCTTTATTAGATCAAGCAAAACTAAAAGCTATTATAAGAGGGACTGGGGAGAGATAAAGGCTGCAATTCTAGGCATATTTACTGGGAGCGCCATGCCACGGACTACCATGGAGCCTCGTTCTTAGGAAGCTTATTTAGTATTAGGCTCTAAGGGAAATAAATATTCAAAATACAGCTACGCATTGGTCTGTACGCATAGGTTGCTTCCAGGCACAGCTTTTATCAAGCAAAAGCCCTGACATTTTTCAGTGCATTTAGACATCATTATCTCCCACATCTAACCGCTCTGTATTTTCCTGCTACTTCCCGCATCTTATTTTTTTTTCTTTTGACTTGGTACCACTTGGAACCATCTGTCAAGATTCTAGAAGCTCCCAAGGTGAGGCTGCTGGGGCTTGTTTCTCTTTCCATGCCTTAGACTGGACTATTGCAATGCACTCTACATGGGGCTACCCTTGAAGACGGCCCGGAAATTACAACTTGTCCAACAGTTGGAAGCCAGATTAATAACTGGGGCAACTTACAGGGAGCGGTCAACCCCCCTGTTCAAGGAGCTCCATTGGCTGCCGTTCATTTTCTGGTCCCAATTCAAGGTGCAGGTTTTGACCTATAAAGCCCTAAACGGTTTGGGACCTGGGTATCTTCGTGATCGTATCTCTCTCCATAAGCCAGCCTGAACTCTTCGATCTTCAGGGGAGGCCCTCCTTTTGCCCTTGCCAGTTTCTCAGGCTTGCCTTGTGGGTACAAGGGAGACAGCCTTCTCCTCTGTGGCCCCCGACTCTGAAACACATTATCTGGAGAGATTAGGAAAGCCCCTACTTTAGAAAACTTTAAAAAGAATCTCAAGACCTGGCTCTGCCATTGCGCTTTTGGAGAGTAGTCACATAATCTTATGCTATTGCTCCCTCAATGTTCTTGTCCTAGGAGTTCACCCCCCCCCCCCCGGTACTGTTAGAGACCCTAAATTGGGTCATCTTAGGTCCACATCACAGGAACACGTAAGGAAGGAGACAGTCCCAAAAAAGATCAAAAAACAAGGTTTATTTTCATTTCTTCTTTCTTATACTCAAGAAGACGGACAGCCTGGCAGCATGCGCAGATGCTACCCTTCAAGTGACTGCTGCGCCCCTCCTCTTTTTCTGCTGACTTTTATACTCAAGTAATAGGTCATGGAAAGTACTCTCTTTCCAGCCCCTCTCCCTTGACCTTTTGATGGAAAGTACCTTCTTGTACCTGCAGACTCTGAGCTTAACCACCTCTGAGCTTAACAACAACCTTTGAACTTAACCACAACACAACTACCAACCTCTACATGTCGCACCTTGTTTCTTAAAAACATTTTCTTCCCTGTTGCTCCTTTTCTACAGAGAAAGGGTATGTTTCTCTTTTGCTGTTAATTTCATTCAAAGCCCCTTGCTAGACAGTGTAATTTCTCCAGTGGTGTAGGGCGCAGACACCCCGTGATAATGCGGCATGTCTCATTAAGAGCCACATCCACTGTTTTAGCGTGGTGAGATGTGTTCCACACCGGACATGCATACTCAGGCGCAGAGTAGCACAGCACAAGGGCAGATGTCTTCACTGTGTCTGATTGTGATTCCCAGGTTGTGTCAGTCAGCTTTCGTATGATATTGTTTCTAGCACCCACTTTTTGCTTGATGTTCAGGCAATGCTTCTTGTAGGTCAGAGCACGGTCCAGAGTGACTCCCAGGTATTTGGATGTGCTGCAATGCTCCAGTGGGATTCCTTCCCAGGTGATCCTCAGAGCTTGGGATGCATGGTGGGTACAGCTAGTAGATAATAAAGGAGCTTATGTTACATGACACTGTCTTCTGACTATTCTCTCTGTGCAATGAAGAACAAGAAGAAGAAGAAGTAGCAGTATCAGTAGAGTGATGGTATTGGCATTTGTTCAGATTCTCTACTATTATCCTGATCATAAGATGCTTGCTCCCAAATAGCCTTCAGAGAGATTTTTTGAGCTAAGGGAGTCTATACTCTCAGCCTTTGGCATCACTGGATGTCTTTACAGTATAATCATATGTATGTCTTGCCAAATGTGAATCTGAATTCAGTGGAATATTCTCCCAATATACCACACCACTAGCTCAAACACTTCAGGCTAGTCCCGAAGACAGCAGTCTTGTGAACTGAGGATAATGAGCAATCTCTCAGCATCTCAGTTGGTGCTCTAGTCAGGATTTCAGCACGACTTGCTTTCCTTGTTTCTAGAGGAACCAAACACTCATAATCTCCAGACACCTATACCTTCAGAGACAAGCATTGGGACTAGTAATCACACTTTCACCTGACTCATGTTTCCCTCAACACAAGTTCGTCTGGTGCTTTGGGTCTGGTACAACACTGCTCATGTAACTTCTGCCAAGGAGATTGAAATCCACATGGCATCAGAACCATAATTTATATAGGGGACAAATATGGGCAAATCTTTTGACTTCCTGGATGTTTCAGTTGTTTCTGGATACATAAACTCATGTGAAATTATTAACTTCCTCAATACTAAGTCCTCCTAAACACTATGTGATGTATCGAGTCTAACAAAAGCAGGTGGGAGCATTCATGTGTAATACATATAGGGAAGTTTGAGAAAGCAGGAGATGGTGAAGTGCATTACTCTTTCTACTTGCTCCTCGCCTCAGGCATTGAGAAAAGTTCCAGCTAACTGAACCTTGGATAGCATTTCCCTGAAATATCTATATTGTGAAACCAGCTTTATTGTTCAATTCACAATGATAGATCTTGAAATATTTCTTCTTTGGCTTCTTGAGTTTCCTTGCTTTTAATTTATCATCTTTATTACATAAGGTTTTTAATAATAATAATAATAATAATAATAATAATAATAATAATAATTTAGGGAAAATGGGATGGTGGGGTAGAGGGGGTGATTGAGAGTTTAAAAGGGGGGGTAGAGGGGGCGGGGGATATTGTCTTCTGGTCCATTCCACAGGGTGTTCCCTCTATCTTCTTGAGGTTCTCCTGGTTTTCTCGTAGGTTTAAACAAATTAACCTATTCTACCTGTATGGTGAATCCTCTTTCCTTGATGTATTCTTTAAATATTGACCAATCTGTTTTGCATCTATCTTTTTGATCTTGTAACAGAAAAATTAAGGAGTCCATTTCCATATAGTCCAACGCTTTTATATTCCAAGTGTCAACCATCGGGATTTCTTTCGAGCACCATTTCCAGGCAAGTAACGTTCTTGCTGCGGAGGTCAGGTGAAAAAATATTTTATCCTTATTTCACCCCATCTCAAAATATATTAGGTTTAGTAAATAATATTCAGGGAGCCCCCGGTGGCGCAGTGGGTTAAAGCGCTGAGCTACTGAGCTTGTTGATCAAAAGGTCACAGGTTCTATTCTGGGGAGCGGTGTGAGCTTCCAAACTACTAGGTTCTGCCAACCTAGCAGTTCAAAAACATGCAAATGTGAGTAGATCAATAGGTACCGCTCCGGTGGGAAGGTAACGGCGCTCCATGCAGTCATGCTGGCCACATGACCTTGGAGGTGTCTACAGACAACGCCAGCTCTTCAGCTTAGAAATGGAGATGAGTACCACATTCCAGAGTTGGACACATCTTTACCTAAATAATATTCTGGTTTAAATTCAAACTTCAATTTTAGTATTTTTCGGAATGCTCGTGTATTTTTCTCCAGTATTTTTTAACTATTTTGCAAGACCACCATGAGTGGAAGAAGGTTCCCACGTCTTTCCCACATTTCCAGCATTTATTATTTTGGCTCTTATAATATCTTGCTAATTGCTGGGGTGTAAGATGCCACTGATAGAACATCTTATACCAGTTTTCTATTATGTTCATTGATCTGGAATATTTTATTTTGGTTCTCCACACTTTTTCCCAGTCATCTAATAAGATTGAGTGGTCGATGTCAACTTCCCAGTTAATTATATTTTCTTTTATCAGCTCCATTTCTGTGTTCCATTCTAAGATTTTCTGATATAGTTTCCTGATTGTTTTTGTCTCTGTAATCATCATAGGAGCCCCCAGTGGCACAGTTGGAGGTGTCTATGGACAATGCCAGCTCTTCGGCTTAGAGATGGAGTTGGACATGACTGGACTTAATGTCAGGGGAAAACCTTTACCTTACTAATCATCATAGTATCCCATATTGACTCCTTAGGTGCAAAATCATGTTTTTATACCATCCTTGTAACTGTCCTTGATAGGGCTGGGCAACCACGGAAAAATTTGTTTCTAAACTTGATTCGTTTTTAGGGGGTTTTTGCGTTTCGTTTTTTAAAAGAATTCCGAAATTTTTCTTTAAAAAAGTTCGATATTTACAAAATTTCGGAAATTACGAAACAATTTTGAAACAATAACGAATCGATTCGTTAATGGCAGACGCGATTGCGCAATACGCTAAAAAAAACCTCCAAATGGGACAGGGGGAACTTCTGAAGCTTCCCTCTCCCTCTGTTGTTGTCTGTTGGTGTGATAATTTATTTTTTTATCACTGATAAAACAGACAACAACTATAAAACTTGCACCAGACATACGGAAATAATAACGAAATAATAACGAAACGATTTCGAAACAATTACGAAACAATTACGAAACAATACGAAATAAATTTTAAAAATTCGTTTCGATTTTTAGTTTATTATTTATTTATTTATTTATTTATTACTGTGCTTATATACCGCCGTTTCTCAGCCTAAATCGGCGACTCAACGCGGTTTACAACACAACGACAAGCAGCAATATTCCATTAAAAAGCATAAAGACACATACACAATACACAATATTATTGGGCCACCAATAATAATCCAATGCATCTCTTAATTGTAGTCGCAATCCAATTTCGTCGTCTGTGATTAACCAATCCTTGTTCATCAGTTTCGTTGCACCAGATTAATCGAATGCTTGTTTAAACATCCATGTCTTCAACCTTTTTCGAAATACCATCAGCGAAGGGGCTGATCTCACCTCTATGGGGAGGGCATTCCAAAGCCGAGGGGCCACCACAGAAAAGGCCCTGTCTCTCGTTCCCGCCAGCCGCACCTGTGAAGCAGGCGGGATAGAGAGCAGGGCCTCCCCAGAAGATCTTAGGGTCCTGGTGGGCTGATAGGCCGAGATACGTTCGGATAGATAAGTTGGGCCAGAATGATTCAATATCGGATCGTAAGCTACTTTAAATACGAATTATTAACGAATTACGAAATTAACGAACAAAACCGCCTAGCCCTAGTCCTTGATCTGCATATGGAACCAGGATAGACTGAGTTTCCTTGCTCTTATAGTCCCTTTTCCGATTGCAAGGGAGGCCTCTCCTTTGCCGATAACTCCTCTCTTTGGCTCAAAAGGAGGCGTTTGTTCCTTCTCTTGGTCTTCAAGGTGCTTCCAATGAAGAGTCTTCTTTCTGCATTTTAGCCAAAGCCAAGGAGAGACACCCATTCCCAGGTGGCACACATATCACATATCCCACACATTGAAACAACATCTTGGTCTTTGCTTCAATAACAGATTTTCCCATCTCAGCAGGGTCACTTGCCTTGAGCTGCAGTTTTGAGTAATTGATGTAGTCGCCCAATGCTAGAAAACAAATTCGGGAACTATTCTCATTAGACATCCCCCTGGTTAGCTACTCTGTTATTGTAAAGCCCAAATGCTGAGATCCTACCAGCATGCTTCTGTTTTTAATTAGTTCTGATGGCACTGGGCTATGTGCCAAGGAGGGGGGAAATGAACTTCCTGCAATGGAAGCTTATGTTGCTCCTCTGGACTGAGATTGTTTTTATAACATTTTATGAAAAGGGGGCTACTGATAGAAATCATATAAGTTTTACTGCGTTTGAGTCTTCCCTCCCTGCCTTTCATGCTCATAAAAGCACTCCAAGTGAAAGGAATCCTAACGTTACAGCATCGATTTGTGGGACCTGCCTCACAGTTCCTCTGATTAAAGACATCCTAGCATATTAATTTTTTTAATGGAGTCAGACCAGGCTCCTGTTAAAATGTTTAAGACCAATGACTTTTTAGTGTTTTAAGTAAATTAATTTAGACATTTTTAATAGTGCCTGCAGTAGAGGTTGTGAAAATAACTGCAAGGAGCACATAAATGGGTTCCAGCCATGTAGCAAAATTAGTGGCTGCAATGTTTTTCTTTGATTTTGGAGTGTGTCTCTTTGGTTATCTTCTAAACACACTGGCATTCACAGTGGACATCCTTACTACAAAAATAGTGGGAGAGTCAGCTGGGCCAGAGTAATGCTCTTGTTTGCATGTAAAAAGATAAGGGATGAATAGCCAACTTTTCCAAGCTGTAGCAAAATAACCAGGACTGTGTTTTGCAGGCAGATGGTTTCAAGTAAGTGCAGACAAATGAGTAGCAAGTGAGAGAAAGATGCTTGTTTGAGAGTTAAGGCAGATACTACCAGGCAAAACAGACAGTATCTCTAGACACTGCACTTGTATCAAGACAGCCTAGAATCACACTGGCTTTTTTAGCTGCCACATCCCATTGTTGACTCAGTGTTGACTCAGTACTGAACAAGATGAACAACCTTGCTTATGGTCTATTTCTTTTATTCCTGAGGAAGGCTAGGCCAAAGTTGTGTGGCTAGATTGCAGAAAGTGGAAATTTGGTTTAGAATTATCATCAGGGATTAGTTTCCTCCTGTTTGTTTAGATTTCAACCCAGTACCCATCTAAGAATTGTACATCAAATGTAACCAAAAGCTTTTGTGCCATTAACTTACAGAAACCATTACGCATTTGTACCAGAAGAGTTTAAGCCTGTTAAATAAACATTTTATTATAGTTAACACATTACAACAGCCTGTGTGTGAACATCATTGATATTTAAACCCTCTGAGGAGATAAACACTACAGTAACACAGAAGGGTGTTACTAAGTATCCTCTCCACACATACAACTCAGCCTGAATACTAAGCAATAAGGTGGCAGCATACCCAATTAAGGATTTCCTTTTGCTTGTCGTCCTTGCACAGGAGGATCTCCCTCAGTTTCTCCACCTCGTCCCTCAGCCGGATCTTTTCGCACATGGCGTCCCCTTCCGAGGGCTCTCAGTTCAGACGTCATTCAAATATATATATATATATATATATATATATATATATATATATATATATATACACACACACACACACACACCATTATATCTTTCCCTGTTTTATCAATCTCCCCCCTGTGATATTCCTTAAAAAGGTTGGTAGCTTGTGGGATTCACTATTTCAGAATTCCCTGTCCCTTCTCCCTGCTAAAAAAAAAGCTCCAGAATATGAATGTGAAGTACTTTCCTTATAATTGGTGGCACAGCGGTGTGATCCTTGGTGTGCTTCATTATACTTGTCCATCAGAACTGTTATAAGACAGCTTTTGGACTGTGGAGATAGTTTGAAACCCCAAAGGACTGATGAGATTGGGTTTTCTGTGCTTTATGGCCATGTTCCAGAAGCATTCTCTCCTGACATTTTACCCACATTTATGGCAGGCATCCTCAGAGGCTGTGAGGGGTCTGTTGGAAACTAGGCAAGTTGGGTTTATATGTGGAATGTCCAGGGTGGGGGAAAGAACTCTTGTCTGTTTGAGGCAAGTATGAATGTTGCAATTGGCCACCTTGATTAGCATTTAATGGCCTTGCAGTTTCAAAGCCTGGCTGGTTGCTGCCTGAGAGCACAGAAATGCTGGACTACACTAACAACTACCATGTCAGACTACACAGAGAAGCCCCTGAAATCCACAAGCATGTGGACAATTTCAACAAAAAGGAGGAAAACATGAAAATGAACATTTTTTAAAAAAAAACACTCTAAAATCAGGAAGTAAATAATGAACAACACTCAAAAACAGGTGAACACCAGACAATAATCAATCAGGGCCAGCTAGCACCTCCCAAGAAAGGATCCCCAGGCAGCAACCAGCCAGGCTTTGAAGCTATAAGACCATTAAATGCTAATCAAGGTGGCCAATCGAAGGAGAGAGACAAAAGCAAACACCACCATGTCTTGTTATGTAAGAAGAGAATGAAGAGAGAACGTGGGGAGGAAGAAAGACCGGTCCTGAAAGAGTGCACAGAGTTTTCAAATAGGGGATACAAACTAGTACATCTGTGATTAAACTCTTAGCTAATAATTTTCTGAGTGGTGTCTGACAAGCCATTGAACTTAAATGTTCAATCTGTCTCCCATTTACTTGCTTACACTGCTGGGCTAGTGGAACATGAAAAACACTTTGACATATAGAACATCTTATATATAGCAATAGCTTTATATCTTACTAGCCGTCTCCTGCCACGCGTTGCTGTGGCCCAATCTAGTGATCTGGAAAATGAAGTAATGAGAAAGTGTTGGTTTCTAATATATGTAATTTCTTTATGCTTGTGGGTAAACAGTATTTCTTGCTGTTTCTTTGTCAGTGTTGATGTGGAGATTGTCTGGAACATGCAACATATAATTGTCCTTCTTTAGGGGTCCCTTTCAAATCTATGATAAGATATCTGTATGTGTGAATCATACATATCTATCTATATCTATGGCTGGATGGCTCTTTGTCAGGAGGGCTTTGATTACTTTTTCATGCCCTGGTGAAGGGAATTGAACTGGGTGGCCTTAAGTATTTTCTGTTGGTCATGGGGATTCTGTGTGGGAAGTTTGCCCCGATTCTGTCGTTCGTGGGGTTCAGAATACTCTTTGACTGCAGGTGAACTGTGAATCCCAGTGACTGTTGTTGTTCATTCGTTCAGTTGTCTCCGACTCTTCGTGACCTCATGGACCAGCCCACGCCAGAGCTCCCTGTCGGCCGTCACCACCCCCAGCTCCTTCAAGGTCAGTCCAGTCACTTCAAGGATGCCATCTCTTCCTTTTGCCTTTCACTTTCCCCAGCATAATTGTCTTCTCTAAGCTTTCCTGTCTCCAGTGACTACAACTCCCAAATGTCAAGGTCTATTTCCCTCAAACTCCATCTGTGTTCATATTTGGGCATATTGAGTGCTTGTGCCAAGTTTGGTCCAGAGTCCACAGTGCTCTCTGCACGTAGGTGAACTACAACTCCCAAACTCAAGGTCAATGCCCACCAAACCCTTCCAGTATTTTCTGTTGGTCATGGGAGTTCGGTGTGCCAAGTTTGGTTCAATTCCATCGTTGATGGAGTTCAGAATGCTCTTTGATTGTAGGTGAACTATAAATGCCAGCAACTACAACTCCCAAATGACAAAATCATATTTTTGAGTGACGGTTACTCCTTGTGTTGTGAGACGTTTTGTTGCCAAATTTGGTGTGATTTAGTTCATTGGTTCTTTTGTTTTTAAGATACTCAATATGCACAGAGCATATAGATAGATAGATAGATAGATAGATAGATAGATAGATAGATATAGATATACCGCTGCTTTCACCATCATCATCATCCTTTTTGTGCTTCTATCTAAAACAACTGCCAGATCCAGTAGGTCTTACGTTTCATGCATTTGTCATATTTCCATAAGCTGATATTGCATGGTGGAGATTTTAAATTGTCCTGCGTGTTGCTACTCATCTACATAAATAAATATCAATTGGTGCGTTTATTCCCACAGAAAATTTAGTACATTCTTACTGTACTCTCAGTCTGTACAGGGATAAAGACTTCCACGAATAAAAGTTTCCCTATGCTGAAACCCTCGAGGCCCTAAGTATATTAGAGCACTTCATGGGGATAATAAAGCAAATAATTGCTCTCCCTGGAGCAATTTTGAAAAGTCACCCTCGGGGGAAGAAAGGCCCAGGGTTTTTGGGGGGGTTTTTTGATCACACATTTTGCCTAAGCTCAAATGCCGGAGGCAAAAGCTCAATACAGATCTGAGAAAATGATGTCCCCTCTGGGCAACATTATTGAGCATAGATTTGCAGTGCGCATAGGAACAAAATCTCTATCTACAATGGTATTATTATTCAAAGTAAGGAAAGAGGAGGAGCAACAGCATGAAAGAAAATGGTCCCTGTTGCTCTGGCAAATTGAAGTTGATCACTAGTTGAAAAAAAGCCACCGAGATAAGAACCGAGAAGGGAAGGAACAGTTGAAAGCCAGTCTGCACTTACCCTGGGGCAAAGCCAAATGTCTTGGTCTTCCCTATTGTGTTGCAATAGTTGTCATTACTCACACTTTGTGAGACAAAGCATAGTGAGAGCATTGATTTTTAAGAAAAATAAAGCAGGGATATTTTTTGCTTTTCTCCTACCCCACAGAAATTATGCATTTGATGGATCAGTGTTTACCTTACAATGTAGTCAGAGGCAGAGGCGGCCTTCGGTAATTTTCAATGGTAAGCAAACAGTATTTTGGCACACCCGCCCCCCCCCCCCAACCAATCACGATATATGTTTTCTGTTCGTCGTGGAAGTTCTGTGTGCCATATTTGGTTCAATTGCATCACTGGTGGAGTTCAGAATGCTCTTTGATTGTAGGTGAACTATACATCCCAGTAACTACAACTCACATATGTCAAGGTCTATTTTCCCCCAAGAGCACCTCAAGAGCGCCCCTGGGAAAAATCAACTATACTGCAAATGCTTACTTTGTGTAATGGGTTGAGCCGCCCCTGGTCAGAGGGCACTGGGAGTATCTGTCCATTTATTTTACGCTAGCTGTACCCACCACGTGTTGCTGTGGCCACCCTTCCCTCCCTCTTTCTCTCCTTCCTTCCCTTTTTTCTTTCCTTCCCTCCTTTCTTCCTTCTCTTCCTCTTCCCTTCCTTCCCCTCTTTTCTTTCCCTTCCTCTTTCTCCCTGTTCTTCCATCTCTACATATTCCTGGACTGCAACTCCCAGCAGTTCTGATCAATAAATCTACTTATCTGTCTCTATCTAACCTATCTGGAGGATTGTTGGGAGTTGCAGTCTAGGAATAGTAAATTGGAAATATGCAGGGATTGGGATGCTCTCAAAGAAATCCAAGGAGAAGAAAGTTTGCATCTTGGAAGCAGTGCATTTGGATCATCCTTCTCTCCTAAAAGGCCTGGTCTAGGGGATGCTGGGATCTGTAGTCCAAAAGAGAGTTTGAATATGCTATTGTGTGTTTTGGTTGCCGGAGGAGTCGCTTTTGCGCATGCCCTGTAGCATCTTTTGGCTTTTTTTGGCTTTTTAAGTCCCTTCAGCTGTGCTTTTCAGTGTTTTGTGAGTGATGGTCACTCGTTGACCTGATAGGTGTATTGTGTCCAAATCTTGCTGCAGCCCAGAATTGCGATGTACCCCTAGATCCTACATACAGATATTGTTGCCAAAACATTTTTCAGTCCTGCTCTATTTATGCAACTTATTTTTCCTGCCCATATGCTTAGAATTTGAACATATTGCTAAAGGCCTTTTGAAATTTCAGTACCCAATCCTGTGGTTTACCTCCTTCTCTTACAAATAGGAGTGTTAGAAATGCACCTTTCTGAAACCATCCTGATAGATTTCCAGATCCATCATTGTTTGAGTCCACAGTGCTCTCTAGATGTAGGTGAACTACAATTCAAGGTCAATGCCCACCAAACCCTTCCAGTATTTTCTGTTGGGAGTTCTGTGTGCCAAGTTTGGTTCAATTCCATCGTTGGTGGAGTTCAGAATGCTCTTTGATTATAGGTGAACTATAAATCCCAGCAACTACAACTCCCAAATGACAGAATCATAATTTTTTGAGTGATGGTCACTCCTTGTGTTGTGAGACATTTTGTTGCCAGTTAAGGTACTCATTATGCACTGAGCATTTATAGATAGATAGATAGATAGATAGATAGATAGATAGATGATAGATAGATAGATAAGATGTTGCTTTTTTAAAAAATGGTTTCATTGGTTGTTTCTATTTCTTTTACATCTTACCCAGTCCCGTGTACCTAGCGATATACACACTTAGAAACAAGAGTAAGTAGGATTTACACAAAATAAGGTAAGAGGTGATGGAGACTCATCACACATAGGATTGTGGGCAGTTATCAAAATGTTTAGAATTCGTTTTCTGCAGTTTATATATTCTGGAAAGTTAACACAGAAAATATATCTCCAATAAAGCACTGAAGGACTCCCCCTGCCCACCCACTCACCCCCACCTCTGGCTGAAGCGGAAGAGACAGTTCCCTTTGTGGCATATTTTTTTCTCTCTCTCAGCCTTGCATATTTGCATTAAAGCAATTGTGAATAATGTACATTTGACCAGTGCTGTCTGTGGAACTAATGCCTATTAAAGTGATGGGAAGTAGCATATGGTGTGCCTAGGGCAGTGAGCGTCCAATCACCCCCACTGTGTGAGGCTCCGGCTAAAAATGCAGGCCAGCCTGGGCTTTATCCTAAATGAACCCAACAGGGAGAGTGAGGAGCGAGTCCCGCAATATATGCGCTGAACCTACCATACCAAAGTCCAAAGGGTTTGATTCAGAAATAGCTATTGCCATTTATTTGTTCTGACGCAACGGCACCCTCTTTCGCTTTATATCTGCTTGATAAATGAAAAGAAGGCATTCCAATGACGAGAAAGGTGTGAGTATTTGGCTGTTTCAAGATGTATTATCTGCACCCAAAGCAAACAGCCAAAGAGAGGGAGGGAGGGAGAGACCATCCTTCTGCTTAACCATTCTCTTATGTATGCTATCAGTGCACAATTCTGTCAGTAACTGTGAAATGGCTTCATGTTTATATTCCGGTGGTGTACAGGCAGTTCCCAGATTACAAACATCCGACCTACATACAACTCATAGTTAACTCATATGTTTTCAGTAATTGCAATGGTTCTATTTCAAGTTATGTTAATTTGACCTATGTACTATTTTTTTGTATTATTTTAATTGTTCAATGTATTGTCGAAGGCTTTCATGGCCGGAATCCATGGGTTGTTGTAGGTTTTTCCGGGCTATATGACCATGTTCTGGAGGCAATTTTTCTCCTGACGTTTCGCCTGGATCTATGGCAAGCATCCTCAGAGGTAATGAGGTCTGTTGGAACTAGGAAAAATTGGTTTATATATCTGTGTGTGTGTGTGTGTGTGTGTGACTATAGGTACACTTTAAAAAGTACATGCTCTGACTTACATATAAATTCAACTTAAGAATAAACCTACAGAATCTATTTTGTTTGTAACTTGGGGACTGCCTGTACTAGAAATGAGCTGCTATATGGATGCTATCTGGATCCTCTTTCATATGTGTGTTCATGGGTTCCATGGCATAAGCTCTTTAATAACATTGTGAATTAAGTTCAAATGTAGAACACCTTTTCTTCAAGTTCTGTACGCTTGATAACTAGTTCCAAAGGACAAATAAATCTCAAAGCTAGTAGTTTAACATGAGACTATTATACTGTATAAATAGAAGCAAGCAGGAATCATAGAGTTGGAAAAAACTACAAGGGCCACCCAGTCCAAACACTTGCAATGCCACAATCACCCCTGACAGATGGCCATCCATCCTCTGCTTGGAAACTTCCAGAGAAGGAGACTCCACCACACTCTAAGGCAGCTTTTTCCACTGCCAAACAGCTCTTATCATCAGGAAATTCTTCTTAATGTATTGTCAAAGGTGTTCATGGCAGGAATCACTTGAGATTTTTGGGCTGTATGGCCATGTTCCAGTAGCAGTCCCTCCTAACATTTCACCTGCATCTGTGGCTGGAATCTTCAGAGGTTCTCACAGCAACCCAGTTCTTCCTAATGTTTAGGTGGAGTCTTTTTTCCTCAGCTGATGTCATGGAATAAATGTTATTAACCAGCCTGGCTACCTCTCCCAATATAACCTTTTGCCTCATTAGATGCAGCTTATGAAACATGCAGCAAAAGACAGCTTCTGGGTAGAACAATCATTTAAAAGTCTACCTCTTTTCATCAATGAAAGTCCATTTCTTATAAAGAAAGGGGGACAACCTACTCCACATCCAATACTCTTAATGAAGAAAGACAAGTTTGGACTTACCTGTAATGAGTGAAGTAACCAATTGTCAGTAAATTGATTCTAGACAACTTTTTAAGTGAACGGTACAATTTGGACGGAGCTGAAGTCTTAGAGCCCATCCAGACAGTACCTTCTGCAGCAAACAGGAGGGTGTCCAGACACTGTTCCCTGTAAACATGGAAGCAATTGCTACAAAAGGCAAAAACTGTGAGATTTCCAGGTGTGGGAATATCATGGTTTTGAGCCAAATATGTGGATTTTCACATGTCTGTCTGTCCCTACAATTGTGTTGCACATAGCATGTTTCAATCAGATCCAATGCAGAAGACAAGAGGAAAAAGAACAGAAAAAACTTTACTCTTATCAGCAGAGTTAAAACATAAATTTGCAATGTTGCAAACAAAAACAAACAGTGCAACAAACTTACATAGTCCTTGTAAGCAATACAGAATAAGGCTTCTTCATCTTCATCCAAATGAGAGAGTAGTAGAAATGGTTGGGCAAAATGCCTGAGCAAAGGCTCCTCAGAACAAAGCTGAACTGTATTCTAAAACCCATACAGTTATACCCCACCGGGTGTGGTCCAAACTTACTAGTTGACCTACATTAGCAGCTGCACATAATAACCAATAGTATAAGGTTTTCTTTAACACACACATACTTGATCCTGTTACGACTTACTGTAACAAATTGGAAATCATGGGGGTTTTATCTGGGTTAGTTCCCAAGTTTTAGATGTTTGTTCCTGATTGGAATGCTCCTAAAAAGAAGGTGACACCTGGGTAGAAGGCAAAAACTTTGTTCGTGTGCCAGAAATTTCATGAAACGTGTTGAGGGCACATTTTCTCTGCCCAGGACAAAGTTGTGCCCCCCTAGTCAATGTTGTACATTTTTTATTACAAGAAGAGCAACCAGAAACAGCCATGTATAACTCAGGATCAGCATCCTGTTGTTTGATGCCACGAGTACACAACCAAATCTGTCAGGACAGATGGCCAGGCAGCCAGGCTCTAAAAAGTGTAAATAATGACACTTCCTGGCTTGAAAGTGTATGCTTCTGTTTGAATGTGCAGTGCTGACTTAGGAAGAAGTGGTTCTACCCCGTAAACTTTGTTTGTGTGGCAGATATTTCATGAAATGTCTGGAGGGCACAGAATCTCTGGTAAGGACAAAAAGTGACATTTTTGCAATGATTTGCTGAAGTGATTCTCCACATATCCACATCTTGAGATTAAAAAACGCAAAAGTTTCCAGCAGAAGTCCCATTTGTGGCCATCTTTGGGGCCTCTAAATCTCGTAACTAAGCATCAAGTTTGGACAAGGGAAGTAGAAATCCCAGGACCAACTGGTCTGTATGTGGACCTCTTCTGAAATCCTGGGATTTTTTGCCCCTGTTTAAAACCTGTGATTTAGTGCTGTCTGGAAGTGCCCTTAGTATGTATTTACATTGTAGTTTGGTGCCACCTTAACTTTCATAACTCAATACTATGGAATCTTGGGAGATGTTGTTTTTACAAGGTCTTTAGCCTTCTGTGTCATAGAGTGCTGATACCTCTCCAAACTACAAATCCTATCATTCCATAGCATTGAGAAATGGCATCATTATGTAGGACTGAAGACCAACAGGTCACAGGTTTGAATCCGGGGAGAGCGCAGATGAGCTCCCTCAATCACCTTCAGCTCCCCATGCAGGCAGGGGCGGCTCAACCCATTGCGCAAAGTAAGCATTTGCAGTATAGTTGATTTTGCCCAGGGGCACTCTTGAGGCACTCTTGGGGGAAAATAGACCTTGACATATGCGACTTGTAGTTACTGGGATGTATAGTTCACCTACAATCAAAGAGCATTCTGAACTCCACCAATGATGGAATTGAACCAAACTTGGCACACAGAACTCCCACGATGAACAGAAAAGAAAATATATATCAGTGATTGGGAGGGGGGGGGGGGGCAAAATACTGTTTGCTTATCATTGAAAATTACCTAGGGCCTACCGTCGAAAATTACCTAGGGACATGAGAGAAGCCTCCTACAAAGATGGTAAAACATCAAAACATCCCCGCGTTCCCTGGGTAATGTCCTTGCAGACAGCCAATTCTTTCACACCAGAAGCAACTTGCAGTTTCTCAACAACAACAAAATGAAACCGAGCCCTCAGAAAGTGGGATTAATGGTTCCATCTGAATTGTAATTTGTACAAAGTAAATTTTGAGATGTAATAATAACACTGGTTCTTTGACCATTGGTTTATTGAAGTAAACTAAGCTGAATGTTTGCTTGAAAATGTGTACAAAATGAGTGGGATCAGTCACTCTATTCACCATGGCACTTTCCTGGTCCAAAGTGATCCTTTGAGAAGCATAAAAATATTAGAATTTCTCTCTAACCCAACTCCTAAATTGACTTGACTTCTTTTTATTTTCTATTTCTTTTTCTGTGGGGGCAGCTATTGTCACAAGAGCAGGCTAAGGATTCCCATGCTATCACACTACTTCATCAGTTTTTCTTTACTATAATGCTCATGTGCTAGACTTTGTGTCATTCTCTGGTCCAGAATGATTTAAAAGGACTGTTTTGTTTAACTTGGGGGTGGTGGTGGGGGGAGTTGTGGTGTGCCTCAAGTGACCTTTGTCTACCCTTGTTTCATGGGATCCAATGTTGTTGTTGAAGTCAAGACTGACTCGCAGCTGAACTCTCCAACACAAATTGAAAAATTATACCCAAAATTTCCTGTGACTGTCTGGGTCTTTGTCGGACATTATCTTAACAGACTGTATTCTGTGATTCCAGAGATTATTGGGAAACATCTTATTGCTTTTTTTATCAAGTTCCCTCTCTTAAATCACTTTTTTCCCATTTTTGTTTATCTGTCATTTCCGTTCCACTGGGATTATCTTATTAGTAGGTTATGAGATCCAGTTTCCAGAGAGGATCAATATTTCTGCTACTGTTCTGTTCCAGTTACTAAGATATCTTTTTTTTAACCAGCTAGATTACATAATAGTTTTTAAAATATTTATTTGGTATGGAAAAAAGTTTCTCCAAAGGTTAGAAGTTTTCTTTTGCAATGGATTCTTATAATCAGACTTTTCAGCAAAATAGAAGTTGGTGACTGGAGGCAAAAGAAGGAAATTCTTTTGTCAATATTCTGTTTTGTAGAGCACAGTATTTGTGCATGATTGCCATAATTTAAGACTGCTCATAAATATTAAAAGCAGGAAGAACCATTTCCTTTTAAAACACCTGATCAGGGCTGGCTGTACCATGTCTGTCTGCAGGCAACAGTTGCAAAAGTCATATGTTTTCCATGTGTGCATGTTCCAGCATGGTTAAAATACTGATCAAATGCTAGCATCACTTTGGCCTGCACTCAAGTGATATTGCAGGATGCTGAGAGCTGAACACACTGATATGCTCCAATGATTTGAACAGAATGAAAGATAGACTGAGTTGTAATATAGGACATCATGTTATGCAAAGTCACTAATCTCTCCCAAAAACGTTTTCCTTGAAATCTATATAAATAAAAATGTAATGTTCATTTGTGGGATTAACAGAACTCAAAAACCACTGGGGGAATTGATACAATTTTGGACACAAGGCACCTAACAACCCAATGTATGTCCTTCACTCATAAAAACACCAAAAAACACAGCAGAAGGGACTTAAAAACCCCCAAAAAGCTAAATGATGAAAAGATAAATGACAATACAGAAAAAAGGGAAGAAAGAGGGAGGGAAGAGGAGGAAAAGAAAGAAAGAAAGAAAGAAAGAAAGAGGGAGGGAGGGAGGGAGGGAGGGAGGGAGGGAGGGAGGGAAAGAAAGAAAGAAAGAAAGAAAGAAAGAAAGAAAGAAAGAAAGAAAGAAAGAAAGAAGGGAGAAGGAAGGAAAGAGGTAGAGAAAGGAGAAAGAGGGAGGGAAAGAAAAAAGGGGAAGGAAGGAAAGTTATAGAAGGAAGGAAGGAGAGAAGGAAAGAAAAAAGGGAAAGAAGGAAGGAAAGAGGGAGCGAAGGAAGGGGGGAAGATGTAGAGAAAGAGGGAGGGAAGGAAAGAAGGAAAGAGAGAAGGAAGAAAAGAGACAGCAGAAGAGAAAGAAAAAGGGGGAAGGAAGGAAAGAGATAGAAAGGAAGGAAGAAGAGAAGGAAAGACGGGAAGGAAGGAAAGAGGGAGTGAAGGAAGGAGAGAATGAAGGAGAGAAAGAGGGAAGGTTGGCCATAGCAAAGCGTGGGGGTACAGCTAGTCTATATAAATAAAAATGTAATGTTCGTTTGTGGGATTAACAGAACTCAGAAACCACTGGACGAATTGACACCAAATTTGGACACAAGACACCTAACAACCCAATGTATGTCCTTCACTCAAAAAAATGATTTTGTCATTTGGGAGTTGTAATTGCTGGGATTTATAGTTCACCTACAATCAAAGAGCATTCCGAACCCCACCAACAATGGAATTGAACCAAACTTGGCACACAGTTCTCCCATGACCAACAGAAAATACTGGAAGGGTTTGGTGGGCAGTGTCTTTTGGTTTTGGAGCTGTAGTTCACCTACATCCAGAGAGTACTGTGGACTCAAACAATGAAGGATCTTGACCAAACTTTGCACAAATACCCCATATGTCCAAATATGAACACAGATGAAGTTTGGAGGAAATAGACCTTACCATTTGGGAGTTGTAGTTACTGGGATTTACAGTTCACCTACAGTCAAAGAGCATTCTGAACCCCACCAATGATAGAATTGGGCCAAACTTCCCACACAGAACCCCCATGACCAACAGAAAATACTGTGTTTTCTTGTAGTCTTTTGTGACACCCCCTCATGACCGCCCCCCCCCCCCCCCCGGGGTCTCGATGCCCTGGTTGATAAATGCTGCCTTAAGGTCATCCAGTCCAACTCCCTTCACCAGAGAAAGAATGGGCAGTGTCCTTTGCTTTTGGAGTTGTAGTTCACCTTTGGTTTTGGAGTTGTAGTGGGCCAAACCTCCCACACAGAACCCCCATGTGGGCCACAGCAACTCATGGCAGGGGACGGCTAGTACCAGTAATAAATTACAATCGCTCTCAACAATGATGGTTGGATTCAGTGCCTAAGCAATGCATCATAAATAACCAGATCTGAGACTCTACTGTCCATAAGTAGAAAAAGAAAAGAACCTTACCCATTTTATTTATTTATTTATTTAAAACATAGGGGACTCAGGGCAGAGCACAGCATATATACGGCAAACATTCAATGCTGGGACAAGAATTCATATGAGCACACACAAACATTAAAAACATTTATCAAAATATTAAAATACACCGTTTAAAACCATCTTGGTCATCTGTGTCAAATCCAAATTGGCCTGGTAAAGTTTCCTACTGCTGCCTTATTGCACTGTCCCAAAAACTTGGTCCCACAGCCAAGTTTTTACCATCCTTCTGAAGGACAATCACCGAGAAGGTCCTGTCTCTCGTCCCCACCAATCGCACCTGTGACAATGGCGGGACGGAGAGCAGGGCCTCCCCAGAGGATCTTAATCTCTGCGATGGTTCATAGGGGGAGATGCGTTCAGACAGTAAATTGAGCCGGGGCCATTTAGAGCTTTATAGGCCAAAGCCAGGTCTTTGAATTGTGCCCGGTAGCAAACTGGCAGCCAGTGGAGCTGGCATAACATGGGAGTTGCATCATCAGCATCTCCCAAGATATGTGGGGTGATGGCATACATTTTATTTCAGAAATCCTTACATTTGTGAAAATAGAAATTAATTCAGAGGACAAAAATATACACAGAATTCATGCATACATTTAAAAATCTGCACAGTTAAAATGCACTGGCCACAATTCTATGTTGGAATCTAGATGGTCCAACTTTACATGTACTTAGCTACAAGCTCCTTCTACTTTTTCATGTCAGGAGCAACTTAAGAAACTGCAAGTCGCTTCCGGTGTGAGAAAATTTGCAATCTGTAAGGATGTTGCCCAGGGGGCGCCTGGATGTTTGATGGTTTACCATTCTTGTGGGAGGCTTCTCTCATGTCCCCACATGAGGAGCTGGAGCTGACAGAGAGAGCTCAACCCACTCTCCCTGCCAGCACAAGGATTCAACCCATTGTGCCACCGGGGGCTCCAGCTCCACCTACTGAACTGCAAAGATGCATATTAGCACACTGGCAAGAGTGACCTGGTGTACATAAGGTTCTGTTGTTGTTGTTCATTCGTTTAGTCGTTTCCGACTCTTCATGACCTCACGGACCAGCCCACATCAGAGCTCCCTGTCACCTGTCATCACCCCCATCTCCTTCAAGGTCAACCCAGTGACTTCAGGGATGCCATCCATCTTGCCTTTGGTCGGCTCCTCTTCCTTTTTCCTTCCATTTTCCCCAGCATCATTGTTTTCTCTAAGCTTTCCTTTCTTCTTATGATAAATCTTTGCCTCTACTATTCTTCCCTCCAATGAGCAGTTGGGTTTTATTTCCTGAAGTATGGACTAGTTGGATCTTCTCGCGGTCCAAGGCACTCTCAAAACTTTCCTCCAGCACCACAGTTAAGCACAACCACAGTTAAGCACCACCAGCACCACCACAGCACCACCACACATAAGGCTCTACCAACAAGCATTTGCACTTTCTAGCTGGTATTCTGAGGTACATTGTACATGGGACCTGTTGTGCATTGGCAGTCCCTAACCATTGCCCATGTGTGCAACAGAACCAATGCACATCACTCCAGATACACACCAGGACCAATGCACAATGGCCACTTTGCTAGCTACCCTACATAATAATGCCATAGTAGTCCCCTTGCTGAATTTGGATGTTGCAAAACCGCCATATCCCATAGACCCAAGGCCACCTATATCAATGTAAGTCCCACATGAATTTCTAGCCATTTTTTTTCAAATGCACCCATTTGAAAAATGCACATACATATTTTAATAAAAGAGGAATGCATGTACAAGAATGAGAGAAATCTCACAAGCTAATATGGAAGACAGAGGAATGCCAGTGGGATTGTTAGGCCAAAAAATGACAAGAATGATTTTGACAGATTTTCACATTGCTTCATGTAATGTGAGCTGATAGGTACAGCTTGTAGGCACGGACAGTCCCTGTTTTTCCTCTGCTGCAGAAGGATGACATTTGGGCAGGGACAGGGCCTGCTTGGTGTGGTACCAAGACATCCAGGAGAAATCTTGTTTGGCTTCCAACCTTTTCTGGCAGGATTTCTTCTTATCCATTTATCAGTGTGTTAGACACCTATCCATTTAAAGGGCTGATTCGTAAAATTTCAATTACTTTGTTTTGAAGCAAATAATAATAATAATAATAATAATAATAATAATAATGCTTTATTTGTACCCCGCTAACATCTCCCCAAGGGACTCGGTGCGGCTTACATGAGGCCAAGCCCACAGTACATCAATAAACGAAGGCGATAACAAATAATCAATACAAAACGGTTAAAATGAAGCTTATAGAGAAAAAATAAACAATAAAAATAACAATAACATACAAGCATTTAAAAACCTATGGCCGGGCCAAATGTAATAATTAAAATTTAAAATAATGCTGGTTATGAACAAGGTAGGGTAAACTAGGATAGGGTTTTCAAAGAAAGGTAAGGGTGTGCAGACAATCCTAAATCAATATTAAAGTGCATTTGAGGACATATTGCTAAGAGTTTTCCTTATTCTGGGAAGGCACACTGGAACAACCACGTTTTCAGGCTCCTCCTAAAGACTGCCAGCATTGGGACATGTCTGATGTCCTTGGGGAGTGAATTCCAGAGTCGAGGGGCCACCACCGAGAAGGCCCTCTCCCTCATCCCCACCAATTGCGTCTGTGAGGTGGGAGTGTGAGCAGGGCCTCTCCAGATGATCGAAGAGATCATGTGGGTTTGTACACAGAGATGCGGTCACGCACGTAGGCGGGTCCCAAACCATTCAGGGCTTTGTAGGTATGAACCTGCACCTTGAATTGGGACCGGAAAATAAATGGCAGCCAGTGGAGCTCCTTGAAAAGAAGGGTTGACCTCTCCCTGTAAGAAGCACCAGTTAGCAACCTGGCTGCCGCCCATTGGACCAATTGAAATTTCCGGGCCGTTTTCAAGGGCAGCCCCACATACAGTGCATTACAGTAATCCAATCTGGAGGTGACTAAGGCATGGATCACCCTGGCCAGATCCAACTTCATGAGGTACGGTCGCAGCTGGTGCACGAGTCTTAATTGTGCAAAGGCCCTCCCGGCCACCGCCAACGCCTGAGCTTCAAGCATAAGTGATGAGTCCAGAAGGACACCCAGACTTCAGGGGGAGTGCAACCCCATCCAGCACAGGTTGACACCCTATAACCGGTTTACGATCTACCAGGAGGACCTCTGTCTTGTCAGGATTGATCCTCAGCTTGTTCCTCCTCATCCAGATAGCCACAGCAGCCAGGCAGTCCAGCACCCGAGGGGCTTCCTTGGAGTTAGGTGGAAAAGAGTAAATTGTTTGTGCTTCTTATTTGATGGTTTCTAACTATCTTATTCTCTGTCCTGAAAGTTTCATTTTGCTATTAGACTATAATACAAAAAAATAAACAGTACTAAAGATATGTAACTTTAGACATTGTTATGCCTACAGACCTCTTATACAATCTTCCATCAGATTTGTATATCTGACATGACCCTTCAGGCGGAATGACTTCCTGGATCATCCTTGCTCCACCGTTGCGCCTCTACCTCAATAAAGATGTCCACAAAAGTTAGTTTTGTCCATACTCTTATTGAAAACATTGATGAAGGCTACTGGTTCAGCTGAGATACAAAACAGATGGGTGTTTGTCTCTTTTTGCGCACACAAACTCAAACCAGATCTGCATTGTGACTCTGAAATTTTCTTTTCCTTATGGTGGAAAACCAGGAAAGGAAACGGAAATGCCAAAGTTAGCAAAAAGCCTACACTTCACATGGTTGGATAGGAAGCAGATGTGGCTATTAAAAAGAGCTCAGAGGGAAGACTTTTTCTCATAAGACATCCTTCCAGCATAGACTTAAGGATGTAGACTCAGTCTTCTAAATAGACTGTTGTATGATGACTCATTCAAGTGAACAGGAATTACTCATCCAAAACATTTTATGGAAAGTAACTCTGATGCTACAGATTTTCCAAGATTTCCAGAAGTTTGGGATAGACATAGGTCCCTTCCACACAGCCCTATATTCCAGAATATCAGGCAGAAAATCCCACAATATCTGCTTTGAATTGGGTTATCTGAGGCTATAACCTTTTCTTTCCTAAGGGAACTGCCAGGGGTGGTGTGGTTATCTCTTGCCTCCTGATCAAGTTTCTATGAGAGTTTAAACTCCTTGAATATCTTGCTTGAATGAAAAAGGTATATATAGCTGGATATAGATTTGGTTTTTCAAAGTGTCCGATTTATTTTCTTGAAATGACGATGCCCAGATATGGTGCATTTGACACTGAAAAATACTTTGCATTAACTTTTGAAGAGACTTTCTTAGAGGAGACTGCTATACAGCAAACATACAACAACCTTGTACCATTTAAACTAGCCAGACTTCTCCCAAAAAGTTTTAAGAACTAATTTTTGACTGTAGAACTATTTTATTTTATGGCATTCAAATGGTTCTTCCTGACAGAACAAATAATGGGATTGCTATGCTTTTTTGGTAATTATCATGGCAATTGTGCACCTGATGAGTGATAATTCCGAACTCCTCTGTCTTTCTCACAGCAGTCCCATTTTATCAAAGTTTTATGCTTGCTTTGTTTGGTTTATTAGAATATGAAGACTGCATGATTTCAATTGGGTTTACCTATCTAGTGACTCACCATTCATTAGTTGGGTTCTTGTAGTTGGATTTCAGCCACAGTGTTCACCCTATTGATGCAAATTTCTCTTGATCTCATTTTTTTTCCAGATTTTTGAAGCATAATTTTTGCTAGAGGTTTTTTTTTTTTCTGTGTCAGGAGCGACTTGAGAAACTGCAAGTCACTTCTGTTGTGAGAGAATTGGCCATCTGCAAGGACGTTGCCCAGGGGATGCCTGGATGTTTTTTGATGTTTTATCATCCTCGTGGGAGGCTTCTCTCATGTCCCCGCATGAGGAGCTGGAGCTGATAGAGGGAGCTCATCTGCCTCTCCCCAGATTCGAACCTGCGACCTGTCAGTCTTCAGTCCTGCCGGCACAGGGGTTTAACCCACTGCACCACCAGGGGCTCCTTGCTAGAGGTAACATTACAACATACATTCAAGCCAGTACAGAAAAGCACCCATTTCACATTAGTGAAGAGATAATGCTATTGATGTTTGACCATGTTGCTGTTATCATTTAGCAGGTTTCTTTCTGAGCTCAAGACTCTATTCTATAAATTAAAATTAAAATTTTATTTTTTTAAATTTGAAAGGTTATAGGCCCTAGCCCAGGCATGGGCAAACTTATTCCCAGGGGTTGGATGCGGCCCCCTGGGTGCTTATCTTGGGCCCTCCTTATTTTCCTTGTCCTCTTGGCATAAGGACATGGTGGCAAACCACATCCTTATGCCAAAAAGATGAGAGAGGGAGGCACACAGCAACTGGAGCGCTCTCAGCCACTGCGTGTCTTACCCTCCTCCTAGCATAAGGACAGTGCAAGCGGCTCCATCTTTATGCCAACTAGAGGAAGCCACGCAGCGGCTGAGAGCTCTCCAGAGCACTCTCAGCCACCGCCTGTCTCGCCCTTCTCCTGGCATAATGCCAAGAGAACAGCCTTAGGATCAGGGGAGAAGGATCGGGGTAGTTGTCGAGTGTCTTCTCTTTCTCCCAGCATAAGGATAGGGTGAGCAGCCCCATTCATATGCTGGGAGAACAACCTGATATTGACCACTGCCCTGCCCTTTCCTGGTCCTCCCCACCCAGCGTTTGCCCAGCCCCACTTCCTCCTGGCCCTGCCCTCCTACACAGGCCCGCAATGTGGCCCCAAGGCAAAAATGTTTGCCCATGCCTGTCCTAGCCTCACCCAAACCCATTGCCCCACACTCCACATCACCCGATTTGCCAATGTCCCCATCCCAGAGGCGGAAGCATCTACCACCCGGCTTCCCCCATTTGATCCAAGGCAACACAGGAAGCCTTAACTTTTCCTTTTAAGACATAGCCCCACTGGAAGTTGCAGTGCATCGCGGAATGGGAGCTGGCAGGTCCTATCATAAAAGGATAGGCAAACTGGCACATGCTGCCAGATTCGCCCTAATGTAATGAGGTCTGTAGCCTCACGAGCTGCCACTGCAAATTTTCTCTCCTCTTCTGCATTGTTGTTTGTTTTATTTTGCCCGGCACACAGAATAGCAGCTGAATATGGTTGTTTATAGAGCATTATACATTCGTCTTTGGTTTCCAGCAGCAGAGCGGTTGAGTACATGGAGTATTTTTGCAAGCTAAGCTTGGATGAACAAGTGCCCTCTGAGTGAAGACCTGACCATCCAAGTTCAATGTATGGATAAAGAGCTGTAAGAAGGGAACATAAACAGAGCACCTTACATTGCCCATCCACATTCAATCCCTCGATTGGAAAATGAACAGATATACAGGTCAGTAGGCAGAATTATCACCTCTCTTTAAGGTGAGAGAGATTATATTTCAATATAATTTAGAGTAATTATACCATTTTGCCTCTATACATTTGCACTAGCCATATGCTAATTATACTTTTGTGAAGGGACTAACTTTGGCCACTTTTGGGGTGATGTATTTCATCTTGGGGATTTCTGCTCTCTAAAAGGTAATTTGAACATTGATATTTTAAAAGTATTATCAGAAATGTAATGGATCAAGTCCAGCTCTAAAGATCTGCAAAACATTTCACCCGAGGACATCCCATACAAAGATATTTTTAGGAAGTAAAGAATGTCTGTAGTTTCAAGGTTTATCAAATTATGTGTTCTTAATGTAATCAGACCCAAATCTAACCTCTGAACCAGTATGGGGAAGTTCCCATTTCAAAGCGTTTTCATAACACACGCCAACAATGAACGCTGTGTCTCAAGTTGGCAAAATGTTGGCCACGTTTCAAAAACCCATGTTAACAATGATATTTTTAATGGAATAGTCAAACTGCTGTTTTTCAACACTCATGTTTGAACAGCATTTTAAATCTAAACCACAATCTTCATGAATATGTCAGAAGTTCCAGATGTTCCAGCCTCCCAGGACATGCATTCTGTCAGCATTTTTATGGTGATGTTTTGAAAAGTCATTGGTTAGGCTTATTAGAAAGTTTGTATTGATTTGATTCAATTGCCACTTCCCTCTGAATTGCCTGCTGTGTTGAGCTGATAGCTTTTTCTGAGTTTTCTTTGAGATGCACTGAGGGCAGAGTCCAAACATTTCATCATCTTTCTCATTCCCCACAACACTTGCTTAAGTAGGGAAAAGTTTCCATAAGGAGAGGGAAGACCAGGAATGTGTGACTTATGTGTGCTCGTTGTTTATAGATTTATGATGTTGTTTTATATGCTTATGTATTGTTTGTTTTATGTGTGCCTTTGTGAGCCGCCTCAAGTCCCTTCAGGGAGATGGTGGTATAAATAAAGTATTATTATTATTATTATTATTATTATTATTATTATTATGACACAAAAACACGGTATGTCACAGCAAATGAGATCTATATGCTGGATTTCGTATCACAAAATCACAAGTCGAACACTTCCCAAGAGTGTAGGATGAATGATGTGTGCAGATCCAAGTAAGGTGGCCTTTTGCAGCTGACAGATGATGATTTAGTCAATGTTTATTGTTTCCAAATGCCGGCTGAGATCTTTTGGCATGGCACCCAATGTGCCGATGACCACTGGGACCATTACTACTACTACTACTACTACTACTACTACTACTACTACTACTACTTGTGGCCCTGGTCATACATGCTTCTTGTACACCTTAGAGCTGGCAATAACCCAACAGTTTCCCTCAGAGCTCAATTGATCTAGCAGGAAGAAGTGGACCATGACTTGCTGATTCATCGATTGGCTATGTCTGGTGTACAAGGTTTAGCCCTTAAATGGTTCAATTTGTTTCTCCCGGACCGGAGACAGAGGGTGGAGTGGTTAGGCCAAAGCTCTGAGAGCTCCTGCCTTTGTTGTGGAGTTCCCCAGGGTGCTATCCTCTTGCCCCTGTTATTTAACATCTACATCCGACCACTTGCTGGACTGGTGCGGAGCTTTGGCATAGAGTGCTACCAGTATGCAGATGATACCCAGCTACTCTTGCATCTCGAACCTGGGACAACTGCGATTCCTGAGAACTTTAAGCTGTATTGTCGAAGGCTTTCATGGCCGGAATCACTGGGTTGTTGTACATTTTTCTGGGCTATATGGCCATGTTCTGGAGGCAATTTTTCTTCTGACGTTTCGCCTGCATCTATGGCAAGCATCCTCAGAGGTAGTGAGGTCTGTTGGAAGTAGGAAAATGGGTTTATATATCTGTGGAATGACCAGGGTGAGACAAAGGACTTTTGTCTGCTGGGGCTAGCTGTGAATGTCCTTTGTCTCACCCTGGTCATTCCACAGATATATAAACCCATTTTTCCTACTTCCAACAGACCTCACTACCTCTGAGGATGCTTGCCATAGATGCAGGCGAAACGTCAGGAGAAAAATTGCCCCCAGAACATGGCCATATAGCCTGGAAAAATCTACAACAACCCACTTTAAGCTGTGTCTGGAAGCAGTGATGAGTTGGCTGCGAGCGAGCAGACTAAAAGTGAATCCTACAAAAACTGAGATACTGTGGCCTGGCCAGCCGCCAGAATTAATCCAGTCTCGGCCTGATTTCGATGGGGAAGCTCTGGTTCCATCTGTCACTGTTAAAAGCCTTAGGGTTGTGTTGGATTCATTGCTGACGATGGAGGCCCAGATCACTGCCATAAGTAAGCAGGCCTTTTTTTCATCTTCACCAGGCAAGGAAATTGGCATCCTACCTTTCGGTAGAAGCACTGGCAATGGTAATCAATGCAACAGTCACCACGAGGTTGGACTACTGCAACGCCTTATATGCCGGCCTTCCGAAGTCAACAACCCAGAAGATTCGGATTGTCCTAGGCTGCTAGCAGGATCATCTATAAGATCCCATATTACACCAATTCTGCAACAACTGCAATAGAACATCGGATCTCTTACAAGATACTGATCCTGACATTTGGAGCTGAAAATGGCCAAGGACCTTTATATCTTAGGGACCACTTCATTCCTTTTTTCCATCAGTGATTACCTTGATCCACCCAGGAAAATCTCCTATACATACTGGGCCCTAGGGAGGTACACCTGGAAGCTACAAGGCATAGAGCCTTTTCAACCTATGCTCCAATTCTGTGGAACTCATTGCCTCATTGCCTCCATATGTTAGAGCAATGTAGGAGTTGTGACCTTTTGTAAAAGCGCTCAAGTCTTGGCTGTTTGGTTGTGCATTTAAGTAATCAGATCTAATTTGCCAAATAGCCAAAAAATATACATCAGGAGGTGGGGTGGACGGAAGACCCCTCAGGTAAATTTTTGAGGTGGAAATGGAGGACTAGGAGTGGACGGGTGGGTTCCTTTTGGCTCCAGGAGCCTAAAGAACCAGGATCACTGTGGCAATTGACCCCCAGGACTGCGGAAGCAGTTCCAGAACTCAATCCTCACCGACCCAGCACTAGCAAAGATCCATGTGATGTGGTTTACATTTGGAATTTGTTAAAGCTAATTGGGGTCTCATTTTGGACTTTCCCCCGATTGTAGTGCTTCAAAGGCTTTAATTTATGTTGCAGCATGCTTTGGCAGCATGCATTTTGTAGCTGCCACAGTTTGAAGCTAGATTCAACTTGGATTATACAGTCAGTGAAGATGTGCTCCATGTCTACACATTGGGAAAGTCGCAAAGCTCATGCCAAGGAGCTTATATACAAACCTGGGTATAGCAGTATAGTATTAATTTAAAAGTATGCCTAAAGCAAACCCAGGTGAAGCACAATTTTCTTCCGCTGATTGAAGTTCTAAATATTCCTGATTGTAAGGAAGAGGGATTTCTGTGATTGCGCCTGAGTTTTGAGTTTTTCTGATTTCAACATAAAAAAACCCTTTGAGTCTTTCCTTGTCAACCTGCATAAAGAAGATTCTTTAATTTTCCTAGAAACCTTGATGAGAATCAGACGTTCTACTAACACATTTCAACTTATTCATGGGAAATAAATAAGCTTTGGCACAAGTATTTCACTTTAATTCATTTGGCCAGCATTTTCATTTCCAGAGGAACTTTAGCTCAGGGGGCAAAGGGTGTGTGCTGCATATTGAAGGTTTCATGTTTAAATTCATACAGGAATGGTATGGAAAGCCTCTACTGGAATGCTGCTGCCTGACCATGTTGGTAGTTCTGGGTGGGATGGACCATAAGCTGACTCAGTTCAAGGTAAATTGATGTTGTTCACACTAGTTTTTATTTTCTACTAATATCTACATGTATATACATGCACTCAAGTGTCTGTGCTTGCATATATATACTAGCCGTCCCCTGCCATGCGTTACTGTGGCCCAGTGTGGTAATCTGGAAAATAAAGTAATGAGAAAGTATTGGTTTCCAATATATGTAATTTTTTTATACTTGTGGGTATACAGTATTTCTTGCTATTTCTTGGTCAGTGTTGATGTGGAGATTGTTTAGTTTGCCTACTCTGGAGCATACAACATATAATTGTCCTTTTTAGGGCTCCCTTTCAAATCTATGATACTATATCTCTCTGTGTGTGAATCATATCTATATCTATATCTGTGGCTGGATGGCTCTTTGTCAGGAGGGCTTTGATTACGTTTTCTTGCCCTGGTGAAGGGAGTTGGACTGAATGGCCTTGAGTATTTTCTGTTGGTCATGGGGGTTCTGTTTGGGAAGTTTCCCTAATTCTGTCGCTGGTGGCAGGCATGTAGCCGGGGGGGGGGGGGGGCCTCGGGGGGCTTCAGCCCCCCCCCCCTGAAATTCTCATGGTGGTCCACGAGAAGGCCTTACTGGTACATTATTTGAACTGTTATGTTTATTCATATCATGATCTGAACACCATGCTCAATATATCCCATATGCATAGGGGTATTGGGGTAACGATACAAAAGGTTTAATAGGGCAGACCCTCTTTCACTCAGACTCAGCCCCCCCGAACCAAATTCAGCCCCCCCCCCCCCCCCCCCCGAAACAAAATCCTGGCTATGGGCCTGGCTGGTGGGATTCAGAATGCTCTTTGATTGTAGTAGTAGTTGTTGTTCATTCGCTCAGTCACTTCTGACTCTTTGTGACCTCATGAACCAGCCCATGCCAGAGCTCCCTGTCGGCCGTCACCAACCCCAGGTCCTTCAAGATCAAGCCAGTCACTTCAAGGATGCCATCCATCCATCTTGCTCTTGGTTGGTCCTCTTCCTTTTTCCTTACATTTTCACCAAATCCCAGTAACTACAACTCCCAAATGCCAAGGTCTATTTCCCCCAAGCTCCATCTGTGTTCATATTTTGGTATATGGAATATTTGTACCAAGTTTGGTCCAGATCCATCATTGTTTGAGTCCATGGTAGTCTCTGGATGTAGGTGAACTACAACTCCCAAACTCAAGGTCAATGCCCACCAAACCCTTCTAGTGTTTTCTGTTGGTCATGGGAGTCCTGTGTGTCACGTTTAGTTCAATTCCATTGTTGGTGGAGTTCAGAATGCTCTTCAATTGTAGGTTATCAATACATCCCAGCAACTACAACTCCCAAATGACAAAATCATTTTTTGAGTGATGGTCACTCCTTGGGTTAGTAGGTGTCTTGTGGCCAAATTTATGGTAATCCCACAAACGAATATTACAAATGAACATTACACACACACACACATATAGATATAGTTATAGATATATATGTATGAAATATTTCAAACATGTTTCAAATAGAATGCATTTTCCCTCATAGAAAGACCGTGTCGGACTTCTGAGGTCTGTATATTTCTCTTACTGAATGTCAAGCAAAATAGTCTGCTTTTTGAGGGGGAAATGTGCATTACCCATTGTTGTCCTCAGGCTTCAAATGCTTTCAAGTCTACCGGATTATTCTTATTTTAGAGACAAGTCCTCCTAGGCAGTGGTGCTGACTTGTCCTGGGATGCACTGGTATCACATTTTCCCCCTTTTTAATCTGTCCTCTTTCTTTCTTTTTTTAAAGAAGGTGCCAAAAGTTCACAATTCACATTAACTCTGCGGATGCTTGCAGATTCAAAATGTCCTTGTTTAGTCAGTGGGTTCTGCCTTGCAATGTCAACATACATAAAACACATGCATGGAGCAAATAATTTTCTTTAGCATTTGAAGCGGTAGGTGTGGGCAAGAATCCAATGCATTGCCATTATAAAAGAAGAAACAATTATCCACAAGAAATATATTACAAGCAAAATAGTTTTCTCGCCTGTTTACTGGACTTGCCTACCTTCTGCCATTTAAAGGAGGGACTCTACTTTGTAATAAGAGAATTATTTTTATATCACTGATCTCACTTGCAGTTTCTCTCCTCCATGGCTAGCCATTCTTGTAGGAAATGAAAAGCTACTCTAACCTTCCTTCTTGGTCATAAAGCCCTATGAGTGAAGTGAATGAGACCAAGGTAAAAACGTAAAGGTTTTCCCCTGACATTAAGTCCAGTCGTGTCCGATTCTAGTGTTGGTGCTCATCTCCACTTCTAAACAGAAGAGTTGGTGTTGTCCATAGACACCTCCAAGGTCATGTAGCCGGCATGACTGTATGGAGTGCTGTTACCTTCCTGCTGGAGCGTTATCTATTGATCTACTCATGTTTGCATGTTTTTGAACTGCTAGGTTATCCTATAAAGCCCTAAACGGTTCTGGCCCTACTTACATCTCTGAACGCATCTCCTCCTATGAACCGACTACGACACTAAGATCATCTGGGGAGGCCATGCCCTCTGTCCCGCCTGCATCACAGGCACGCTTGGCGGGGATGAGAGACAGGGCCTTCTCAGTGGTGGCCCCTTGGCTGTGGAACACCCTGCTTTCAGATATCAGATCTGCCCCCTCCCTGCTGGCATTCTGGAGGAAAGTGAAGACCTGGCTGTTCGAACAAGCATTTGATTAAACAGTGTAATTGAACATAGGAATGGAATAATGGATGATGAGACTGGATTCTGATTTTACTGTTGAGGCGCTAATGATTGTTATTCTGATGTTTAATGATTTATGTTACAATTGTTTTTAATTGCCCTGTACTTGTCTCATGATGTTTTGTATCGATGTTGTTCACCACTTTGAGTCGCCTGAGGGCTGAGAAAAGCGGTATATATATATATATATATATATATATATATATAAATAAACAGGTTGACAGAAGCTGGGGCTAACAGTGGGAGCTTACCCCACTCCTCAGATTTGAACCTGTGACCTGTTGGTCAATAAGTTCAGTAGCTCAGCAGTTTAACCCACTGCGTCACCAGGGACTCCAAATAACACCAAAGAATCTTCTAATTTAGGATACCATTTTAAACCATTGAGCCAAAAAAGGAAATGGATATTTCAAACCAAATTTGGATGCTTTTCTTGGAACATTGTGTTCATTGCAGAGGTGCTGGCAATCAGACTATAAAGAGATGTGAAAAGGAATGTGGTATTATCGGACTGGTCATGAAGATGATGGAAGCTGTTGAAAGTTCAAAGTTAAACCTGTTCAGAAACAACCATCATTTATTTAAATTGGTGGCTTTCAAATAGTGTTGGGAAGAAACATGGAGCTCCTCTTTCCCTAAAGTGAAACTTCCTAAACTTAAAAGCAAAGTTTCTTTACCTAGATTTCTATGGTAGAATAAGACCAAAGGCAAATTCTCTGACAATTCCAGCAAGTGAGAAGTTAGAGTTGTTATTAAAGCTGTTATTAAACTGTTGATCATTTTAATGAATTAGACATATCCAATCACTTTTCAGAATATTACTTCTAAGCTCTGTTAAGTACAGTAACTTGTTTTACTTTAGAGTAGAAATTTACAAGACATGACTGCAAAGGTCAACTATATTACCTCTGCTGTGCATTATTATTTATTAGAAGTGCATCAGTAGAATGCAGAAGAACAAGCCACATTTTTCAAAATCCAATTCTCAAAGGGACAGAAAACGAGGTGAAATATTCAGAACAGGGGCACAGACATCAAAACAAACTCCACGGGAGTGTTAACGTTTCCGTATGCAATGCAAAGCTCTCTCTATCTCTCTATCTCTCTATCTATCTATCTATCTATCTATCTATCTATACACACTATGTTCCCTTACTACTTCGCAGTTCACTTATTGCAGACTCGCTGTTTTGTGGGAAGCTGCTCCCTGTTCCTTCCTCACCAGGCTGGATACCCAAGGGGCCTTCAAGGCAGGGAGCAGCCGAGTGGGCAGAGCGTCCCTACTCTACCTTGGAGACCCCTTGGGCACCCAGCCTGGCCAGGAAGGGGCTTCCGAGGCGGGAACAGTGGGGGGCCTCCGTGACAGCGTACTCCTCGCTGCCTCCTCTACTTCCCACTCCTTCTTTACCAGGCTGGGCACCAGGGAGGGAGCAGCAGAGGTGGTGAGGAGGAAGAGGCTCCCTCAGCTATGGCAGCCTCCTCGTAACCAGCTCCGTTGTTCCCCGTTCCTTCTTCACCAGGCTGGGTGACAGGCTTGGGAGTCCAGCCTGGTGAGGAAGGGGCGTCTGAGACAGGGAGCAGCAGAGGTGGTGAGGAGGCCGCCGCAAAGTAGAGACACTCTGCCCACTCGAGCATACCTTTTTCGTGGATTTTCACTTTTCGCAGGTGGTCCTGGAATGGAACACCCACGATAAGTGAGGGAACACTATGTATATAGCTGAAATTACATTTTTAAAATGTATCTGTTCTGACTTACATATGAATTCAATTTAGGAACAAACTTTCAGAACCTACCTTGTTTGTAACTTGGGACTGCCTTTATATAGCCATAGTGAGGTTTCACCATATCTGCTAAAGGTAAAATTGGCTTGGATTACCCCACTCCCTGCTCCCATTTGCATAATAAAAGAGACTACACAAATTTTGGTCATTATAAATCTTTAATCAGCATTTTAAAGAATGCTTACTTATGTCTCAGGATGAACAGTGATATCTAGTGATGGGCAGTGAGATGAGTGTCTAGCAGGAGAACTATAAGTCCTTTCTACACTGCCATATGATCTAGATTATCTGGATTATCTGCTTTGAACTGGATTGGATGAGTCTACACTGCCACATTATCCAGTTTAAAGTCTTGATTTTATATGGCAATCAGAGGTGACCCTAGGTAATTTTCAATGGTAAGCAAACAGTATTTTGGCGCGCCGCCCCCCCCCCCCCCCCCAACCAATCATTGATTGTATTTTCTGTTCGTAATGGGAGTTCTGTGTGCAATATTTGGTTGAAGTCTATCATTGGTGGAGTTGAAAATGCTCTTTGATTTTAGGTGAACTATACATCCCAGTAACTACAACTCGCAGATGTCAAGGTCTATTTTCCACCAAGAGCACCTCAAGAGCGCCCCTGGGCAAAATCAACTATACTGCGAAAGCTTACTTTGCGTAATGGGTTGAGCCGCCCCTGATGGCAATGTAGAAGAGGCTACAGTCATTTGCTCCAGAGGAAGATGCAAGTGGGAAATCAGAAGCAGCTGCCCTTCTTGGTGTCTCACTTTTCTGACCCACTGCACTCTGGTGAATGACTATGGTTTAATTGAGTTAGGCTTGGGTTTCATTAGAGAAATATGTGCAATTTTCATCTTGAATTACTTGTATATACAGAGGCATTGGAGGGAAGGATATTAGAGGCAAAGATAAATTACTTTGGCCACATAATGAGAAGACAGGAAAGCTTAAAGAAGACAATGATGCTTGGGAAAATGAAAGGAAAAAGGGAAGAGGGGCTGACCAAGGGCAAGATGGATGGATGGTATCCTTGAAGTGGCTGGCTTGACATTAAAGGAGCTGGGGGTGGTGATGGCCAACAGGGAGCTCTGGCATGGGCTGGTCCATGAGGTCATGAAGAGTCAGAAGCGACTGAATGAATAAACAACAAAACAGAAGCAAAGGCAGTCACCTGCTGTCACCACAACAAATGTACAGGCCACACCATTCCTGACCATGTACACAACAATTCCATTGTCCATTAAGGTTTCCTTATCACATGAATCTTTCTCGTGTTCTATATTTTGGATAAAATATGGCATATCATAATTACCACCACTGTATTATAAGGTCTTTGTTTTCTGCTACCCTCACTTTAGACATTTCTATGAAGAAATTAAAATGGAGATTGGTTTGCTTGCCCGAGGCTTTGCACACTCAAGTAGGTGGGCACATGAAGCAACTGTCTCTGCGGCAGCACTGCAGACAATACATGGAAGGGATTTCATGCTTTAAGGTTCATATGCAAGCACACTCTTCTCAGAAAATTGCAACGCCAGAAAGAGAGAGAGAGCGCACACAGGAGTAAGCATTGGATTTGACCAATGATGGATAATTTGTGTAGACTGAACTTCAGGTTGGCACAGGGTGAAATCTGTTCCGGAGTAAATGTATTTGGTGCCAACACTTCTCTCAAAGAACTGCTTAAGGAGAGTGCTGGGCTTGCTACACCAGCAGAATGTCACAACCTATGAAGTTAGCTGTTTGTGGCAGAAATAATCTGATGGCACTACAAGCAAATGTCAGTATAATTATCTAGAGCCATGGAAGCAGACTACATCCTGAACTGCATACACTGAAAAAGAATCCAGTTAGTTTAACTTTAAAGGGGCATCACAATTTGCCTTTGGGCATCTCTTCGATCATAGCCGTGCTCTCAAAAAGTTGGGCATCTGAGTAAAGGCCTGAAATAAAATCCAGTCGCTATAGAAGGAAGTCCAAGACAATATATCTGTTTTATTCATGGGCAATGTAACGGCTGAGATTTCTTTTACTTTTACTAAGTTGAAACCTCCCCAAATGAAGGTACCTCCAATATTCTGTTGCCCATGACCCAAATATGTACCACATATTCTGGTGTATAAGACTACTTTTTAACCCAAGAAAATATTCTCAAAAGTCAGGGGTTGTCTTATATGCGGGAGTAGACTTATACATGAGAGTAGTCTTATACGCAGGAGTTGTCTTATACACGGGAGTCGTCATACGCTGGAGTAGCCTTATGCATGAGAATCGTCTTATATGCAGGAGTAGTCTTATACGACGGGAGTCATCTTATAGAGCGGGTGAGAAAATTCCAATCCGGATTGGATAATCTGTGGTTGGCGCATATTGTGGGGGGAGCTCAAAAATGGCAGTGGCCACGTCCCTGCCGTATGCAGCAACTGTATGAAAGCATTAAAGACGACGCTGTACAAGTATGGTAGAAGAAAATCCATTCATCAGGATTCGTGGACTTAATGCAGTTCCGATGGTAAGGTGAAGGGGCACCTCACCGGGAAGGTGTAAGTGAAGGGCGGAGCAAGCTGCAGACGTCTGGGGCACCCGGGGTATGGAAAAAAGAGATAGAGTGGTTCTGGGCCCAGAAAAACGTAACTCTTTTACCTGTCTGGCCCACCCTTGTATCCTATTCAATTTAGGAACAAACATTCAGAGCAAACAAATTTAGGAACAAACTTACCGTACCACCTCCTCTGCCTCTCAGATCTTGCTCCTGAAGACTGCAGTGCGCATGTGCGAGATCTGAGAGAGAGAGAAGGAGGTGCAGTAATAGGAAAATTACCATATTGAAATCAAATCTGATGCTTTTAAATTTTTTATTTGGTGTGTGTTGGTAATCTTATACAGCAAGTATATCCCAAACTCGATATTTTAACTTGAAACCTTGGGGGTCGTCTTATACGCCCAGTCGTCTTATATACCGGACTATACGGTACATAAGATGGAATAGGGACTTTTCTTTTTTGCCTTAAGTTCAACTCTCTAAAATCAAGAAACCCTACACAGCACTTTTGGGGGAAAGCATACATCTATTGGATCTCCTAAGTATTTTTGAGATTTTTTTAGGAATGTGGATACTATATATATCCATTTCTAATTGTTTGGGATGTTGTTGCTGTATGGTTTTCTCTACGGATATTTTTCATTTGGGGGTGTAAGTTGCGTCAAGAACCTAGAAAAAAAGAATACTGCTTTTTAAATAAATAATTTGATCATCAAAATATACTATTTTACCAAAAGAAAAGCAAAATATGCTCTTGATGCATCCGATTTAAGAGAAAAACTCAATGTGTGTGTGAATATGTGTGTGCACACAGAAGCCTACCTTACCATTAGGAGGGAATTAAAAAGCTCCCTGGGGCTTTTTAAAAGCCTTTAAACAAATATTTGCAATCAACTAGCTGGCAAATTCTTTGGATATCCTTTCCATTTTATAGAAAGCCCTCCCTGGTCAGGAAACATAAACCTCTCATCACTTTGGCCCTAACTAAGATTACAGCTTCATAGACCCATATATTTTTTTCAAAATGAAACTTATACAGACCTCAAGAAAACCCCAAGATTGCTGCCAACCTAAACCACAGCTCATGAGACTGACACCATGATACCTGCTTATATATTTATTTAGACCCATTGAAATAGAGCTATTTAAAGCAGATGTGGATAGTGAGATCTGGGCCAAGAATAGCGAAACCTGAAGCATGGATACCAAGTCCCATTAAGCAGGTGGCCAGTACTAGTAAAGAGCTGCCTGTGGATCCGTACACCTGGTGAGACAAAGAAGCTAAACCCAATGTTTCCCAAACAAGAAATCTTACCAGTTGAAGAAGCCACTGAGGCAATTTTATTTCGAGTTCGCTCAGAGTTAGCAGGTAGCTATGAGGGGGCAGCATCATTAAGAGACATCCACCATGACAGGTTTTGAACACCAAGAAAAGGGTGCTAGTAAATATCTGTCCTGCCCATAGGTAAAGGTAAAGGTTTTCCCCTGACATTAAGTCCAGTTGTGTCCGACTCTGGGGGTTGGTGCTCATCTCCATTTCTAAGCCAAAGAGCTGGCATTGTCCATAGACACCTCCATGTGTCATGTGGCCAGCATGACTGCATGGAGCGCCCATATGGAGAAGGAATCTTCAAGGACATTTCTGCTAGCTACTCAGTAGGCGTATGCGATCACTAAAAAATTAGGGGGTGGGGAAATTTTTTCTAAAGTGTTTCCAAAATAGGACAAGGTTTGTATCATAACTATAACAAGGTAACTACTTTTTGTTACTTTTCCTTAAGTAATTGTGCCACTGGGGAAACTTCAGGGGTGCCTTTCTCCCTCATTCTTAGAGCTATTGGCATGAAACTTGCTACAGTTATAGAACACATTTACCAGTGTTATTCCATCAAGTTTCAGGTGGTACACTCCCCCTGAAGACAAAAGTTCACAGCTTGGGAGTTATCCAGACTCATAGTTGAGCCTGGAACCCCAGGTCTCATTGGTGGCTAGGGGAGCTTTTACACAACTAAAACTTGTGTGCCAGTTGCACCCATACCTTGGGAAATCTGACTTGGCCACGGTAGTCCATGCTCTTGTTACATCCCAAATAAACTACTTCAATATACTCTATGTGGGCTTGCCTTTGAAGACTGCCTGGAAGCTTCAACTAGTTCAATGATCGGTAGCCAGGCTGCTCACCAGTGCGGCATACAGAGAGCATACAACCCTTCTGCTACACCAGCTCCCCTGACTGCCGATCTGTTACTGAGCACAATTCAAAGTGTTGGTCTTAACCTATAAAGCCCTGAATGGTTCTGGCCCAGATTACCTATCCGAACATATCTCCCGTTACAAACCATCACAAAGTTTTAGATCAGCTGGAGAGGCCCTGCTCTCGATCCCACCACCATCGCAAACTTGACTGGTGGGGACGAGAGACAGGGCCTTCTCGGTAGTGGCCCCCCAGCTGTGGAACTCTCTCCCCAGTGATATCAGATTGGCTACCTCCCTCCTGTCCTTTAGAAGGAAACTCAAAACCTGGTTATGTGACCAAGAGTTTGAACGATAGAGGCAGCAACTGAGAATAAGACTCAAGCGATAAGAATGACAATGGACTGACCTGGACTTTGATTTTTAAATCTGCGTGAGTTTAACAAATGTTTATTAATGTAACTGTTTTCATGAATTTATTTTAGATGTATTTTATGACTGTGAAGGGCAATGAATAATGCTTGTTGTGAAGTCGCCCTGAGTTCCCCCTCGGGGGTGAGAAGGAAGAGGTACAAATGTACGAAATAAATAAATAAATAAATATTTCACTGTATTGTCGAAGGCTTTCATGGCCGGAATCACTGGGTTGATGTAGGTTTTTTCGGGCTGCATGGCCATGGTCTAGAGGCATTCTCTCCTGACGTTTCGCCTGCATCTATGGCAAGCATCCTCAGAGGTAGTGAGGTCTGTTGAGGATGCTTGCCATAGATGTAGGCAAAATGTCAGGAGAAAATGCTTCTAGACCATGGCCATGCAGCCCGAAAAAACCTACATCAACCCAAATATTTCACTCATCCACAGATTTTTAGGGAATTTTCAAAGTTTTTACAAAAAACATTTTAAAAATACAAGAACTGTCTCCTTGAATTTTGTATACAGTGACACAAGATAACAGAGTCATTCCAACCAACTTTCAGAAATATTTATACATCTACTGATTTTTGAAATTTTTTCAAAGATTTGACAAAAATGTTTTTTTCCCAGCCCAGTATTGATTTACTTACTTACTTAACGCCCCCCCCCCTTCCCGGTTTTTCTTAATATCTGTTTGTATATACAAAACCTACAAATTAGCTATTACTTACTCATTGAAAGCAAAGTTTTGCACACCCCACTACTCAGTCCTATTACTTACATCAACAATCTCCAGTTCATGAGTGTTTTCTTTTTTTTCACTCTTTCCAAATGCATAAATTGCTCTTTATTTTATTTATATAAGCTACTTTGATAATTGCCTTGCAAATTGTATTGTAATCTTCAACGGGCTACTGGACTGTAATGTGAAATAGGCTACTAATATACTGAGGTTGTGGTTTGGTAAATGGGTGCCACAAAATGAAACATCTTTTGGTGGCACTCATTGGCCATACCTCAGCCTCAGTAAACTACAGCAATGATGAAACAATGTGGCATCCATGGGGCATGTGCTACATGGAAGAGTCAGGAATTTCCAGATGTTCCATCACATCTGCACTTGAGCAGTCCCATCTAGTCCCTCTATTCCATCGCATCCATACCCATTGGGAGGCATATGCAAATCAAGCATGCTCCCAATATCACATTCACATTCATTTACCATCACCCTTGCCTCTGCTAACATACACTCAGGGAGACAATTTGACATTTAGTTATATATACTCTCCACAACACTCACATCTCATTATGCTCAGAGTGCTACACCCACTTTTAATTACAATTGCACTGTCATACTCCTTTGGGGGCTGCACCCACACTCAATTACAATCATTCTTCCACATTCACATTCAATATAAAACACTTGTACTCCTACAGAACTGCCTGTCTCTCACACTTTACATTGACACAGTTGGTTTAGATTAGGGGTCACTTGTCACATGCCCAGAAAAAGAGGGCACTAAAGTTTTGGTTGCTGCTTTTTGTGTTACTTGGAAAAAAAACTAGTCATATTTTCTTTAGGAAAAACAATTATAAATAATAGTCAATAGTAAAACTATGCAGGTATGCAGTGGGCCAATCACCACTGGGACCACCTTGTCTGGCTTGTGATATTACCTAACATCCAAAACAAACAATGGCTTTTTCAAATAACCTGGGCATCCTGGGTACCCAAGCTATTTATTTTTTATTTTTTATTTACAGTATTTATATACCACCTTTCTCATCCTAGGGGGACTCAAGTTAGTGTGTGTGTGTGTGTGTGTGCACATACATATACATATAAGCCTTGGCTTATTGTGGACACAAAGATAGGTGAGAAAGCTTCAGTAGAGATAACTTTTTCCCATGATAACTCTTCCAGGAGTGTATTTCCCTTTGAGGGATAGATTTCTCTTGCTTCCTGTTGTCTCACCCCATTCTTAACAATGAGTCCTTAGTAAATCGAATGTCTGTAATGTGGAGACTGCCTTTGGCTGGCAGCCTTTAGTAAGAGAAAATTCAATGGTCATAACATTGATTCAGTATAGGAGGAGGAAACATTTGCCAAGGTGAGTCCAGGAATGATTTAATGAGACCTCTTCCAGAAAGCTGTATAAAATCCACATTGAACTGGATTGTATGGCATTGTAGTCTCAGATAATCCAGTTCAAAGGAGATACTGTGGAATTTTTTTTGTCATTTCAGGAGCAACTTGAGAAACCGCAAGTCGCTTCTGGTGTGAGAGAATTGGTGGTCCCCAAGGACGTTGCCCAGGGGGCACCAAGATGTTTTTGATGTTTTACCATCCTTGTGGGGGGCTTCTCTCATGTCCCCGCATGAAGAGCTGGAGCTGATAGAGGGAGCTCATCCGCGCTCTCCCCAGATTCGAACGTGCGACCTGTTGGTCTTCAATCCTGCCAGCACAGGGGTTTAACCCACTGCACTACCGGGGGCTCCTTATTGTGGATTATTTTTGTATTAAAAGCATTGCATAAATTAGTATAAAATAGGAGCTCAGTTGGCTAAATATCTTTTGACCAAAAACACACAACAGCAATGGCATTGTCTGTAGCCTCCAACAATTCTTCCTCTGTACATGAGGCAGGGCATAGTGGACAAGCACACAGATGCAGAGTAGACTGTTCTGCTCCACAGTCACATAAGGTGTGGGATTCTTTTAGGTGGTGCCAATTTGCCAGGTTGTCTTTTGATCTGCCCAATCCACTTCTGAGTCTGTTCAGGGACTTCCAAGTTGCCCATTCTTGGTTTGCCCCTGGAGGAAGACCCTCATGAGGGGGCCATCCAGTTGGGATTTCCTGGTCTAGCTGCCCAGAGAAATGCTCTTGCTGTTGCTGGGGGGTGGGGGGGGTGGACACCAAGAGGAGTGGTAGTTCTCATAAAGCTTTTCCTTGATTTGAGTTTACTGGGAGGAGGCTGGTAGCCATGTAGTAGGTGGCTTTCAGTGTTCAACCTTTTTTCTCTCACATTTAGCAGCAACTTTAGCGGGGGGGGGGGGGGGGATGCCAGCTAGCATGTAGAGTTTATCAACAGGTGTAGGTTTAAGACATCCTGTGATTATTCTGCATGTTTCATTCAATGCTATGTTCACCTGCTTTGCATGGGCAGATCTATGCCAAACAAGGTAGGCATAATCGGCAGTTGAGTAAGACAAGGCCAGGGCTGATGTTCTTACTAATTTTTGGGTCTGCACCCCATGTGCCGCCAGTAAGTTTCTGCAGGATGTTATTGCATGCAGCTACTTTGTGCTTAGTGTTCAAGTAGTGTTTCCTATATGCCTCCTCGAAGACTGAGTAAATACAGTCGGGCGTCCCCCAGACAACGTTTCTTGTAAACGGCTCATCTTTCCAAACCCAAAAGCATTGTTTTTAAACATTTGAAACATTTTAAATTGGAGGTGTGACTTTTTTTCCCCTTCACATACGGATGAACATCAATGGTCTCCATCAAGACCATTGCTAACTATTGTGGATTATCTGCCTTGATATTCTGGGTTATATTGCTGTGTGGAAGGGCTCTGAATAAAATCCCACATTATCTGTTTTGAACTGGAATATATGGCAGTGTGGACTCAGATATCTCAATTCAAAGCAGATATTGTGGGATTTTCTGCCTTGATATTCTGTGTTATATGGCTGTGTGGAAGGGCCCTGAGAGAGGGCTGCCCAAAACCTCTGCTGCTTTCCCTTCAGCATTTTCCTCTGGCTTTGGCGGATCTCAGCAGGCAAGGCCTGTCCCAGCTCCCCTTTAATTGCCTAAGTGGCACTTTGTCAGGCGGTGTCACTCTCTGGTTTATATTCATGGCCCCTTCCTCTCTCTCCGCCTCATCAAAACAGCCCAGGAGCCAATGGGCCAATTCTCCACGCCTGACACCAACTGCTCCTGTTCGCTGGGCTCTGCCAAGCGTTGCCTCCGATATAATGAGTGGGATGGGGTTAAACAGTAAATTAATGAATAATGAAATATCCGGGTTGATCAGGGAGAGAGCACGCTTGCCTGGCCCCGGGGCAGGAGCACCGGGGGCAGGCATTATGCTCAAGCGGCGCTTGCCTTGTCTGCTGGGCTGGATAACTATTTCACAGGCCCTTGCTTGACATAAAGAATGGGCAGGAGTGGGTGAAGGGGGGAGTGAGAGGCCGCTTCTACACAGCTGTATAAAATCCACATTGAACTGGATTATATGACAGTGTGGACTTAGGGCCCTTCCACACAGCCCTATATCCCAGAATATCAAGGCAAGAAATCCCACAATACCTGCTTTGAACTGGGTTATATGAGCCCACACTGCCAGATATTCCAGTTCAAAGAAGATAACGTTGGATTCTCTGCCTTGATATTCTGGGATATAGGGCTGTGTGGAAGGGCCCTGAGTCCACACTCAGATAATGTGGGATTCTCTACTTTGATATTATGGGTTATAGGGCTGTGTGGAAGGGCTCTGAGTCCACACTCAGGTAAAGTGAGATTCTCTACTTTGATATTATGGGATATAGGGCTGTGTGGAAGGGCCCTGAGTCCACACTCAGATAAAGTGGGATTCTCTATTTTGATATTCTGAGATATAGGGCTGTGTGGAAGGGCCCTGAGTCCACACTCAGATAAAGTGGGATTCTCTGCCTTGATGTTCTGGGTTATAGGGCTGTGTGGAAGGGCTCTGAGTCCACACTCAGGTAAAGTGAGATTCTCTTTTGATATTATGGGATATAGGGCTGTGTGGAAGGGCCCTGAGTCCACACTCAGATAAAGTGGGATTCTCTATTTTGATATTCTGAGATATAGGGCTGTGTGGAAGGGCCCTGAGTCCACACTCAGATAAAGTGGGATTCTCTGCCTTGATGTTCTGGGTTATAGGGCTGTGTGGAAGGGCCCTGAGTCCACACTCAAAGAATCTGGGGTTCTCTGCCTTGATATTATAGGATATAGGGCTGTGTGGAAGGGCCCTGAGTCCACACTCAGATAAAGTGGGAGTCTCGACTTTGATATTATGGGATATAGGGCTGTGTGGAAGGGCCCTGAGTCCACACTCAGACAATGTGGGATTCTCTGCCTTGATATTCTAGGTAATAGGGCTGTGTGGAAGGGACCTGAGGGAAGGGTTTTGTTTTGTTGACATGCTATGCTGTTGTGGTTCCAAACTGTGGTTCATAATCCTATAGGTTCAGTCCCCATTTACACTGGCCAAAACTATATTATATAATCTGCTTTGATAATCTGGATTATATGGCAGTGTAGATCTAACCTCATAATCTAGGTCCCCACGTCTAGAACAGAGGCCAAGTAAACCAACTCGCTCTCTTTCAAAGGACAGTAGAGTCTTGCTTATCCAACCTTCACTCATCCAACGTTCTGTATTATCCAATGCAGTCTGCCTCCAACCCGGATTCACGGCTGTTTCAATACATTGCGATGTTTTGGTGCTAAATTCGTAAATACAGTAATTACTACATAACTTTGTCACATATTTGAGCTGCTTTTTCTGTCAATTTGTTGTAAAACATGATGTTTTGGTGCTTAATTTGTAAAATCATAACGTAATATGACGTTTTATAGGCTTTTCCTTAATCGCTCCTTATTATCCAACGTTTTCGCTTATCCAACTTTCTGTCGGCCTGTTTATGTTGGATAAGCAAGACTCTTCTGAAGTAAAGTATCAATAAGACCATCGTTTGCCATTAGAGAGCCATTGGTTGTGAATGGAGTGGTTGGGAGGCTTTCTGGAAATCAAAACATAAAGAGCTGTAGATGTACTAGGAACAAAGTTAAAATAAGTGTCATGAAAGGAAAGAGGCTTGCAGAGTGCAATTTTAATAGATCCTGGGCTCTTTTGGCCTTTGCTAGGTCTCTCTGCTGGTGTCTTAATTATGTAGTGTGTTCAGAGATCCTCTCACTTGCTGTTGTCCTTGGCCCATTTTAACTGCCATATTAAGTCCAGATCATCTGCTTTGAACAGGGGTATATGACAGTGTACTCCAGGCCCGTAGCCGTGTAGGAGGGGGGGGGCTTGAGGGGCTTCATCCCCCCCCCCCAAAAAAAATTCTCAGGGTGGCCCGCGAGGCCTTACTGGTACATTATTTAAACTGTTATGTTTATTCATATCATGATCTGATCACCACGCTCAATATATCCCATATGCATGGGGGTATTGGGATAATGATAGAAAAGGTTTGCTTGGGTAGATCTTGAGCCCCCCCCCCCCCAATCAAACTCAGCCCTCCCCCCCCCCCCCCCCCAAATCAAAAGCCTGGCTACGTGCCTGGTGTACTCATATAATCCAGTTCAAAGCAAGTAATATGGATTATCTACTTTGATATGGAGCCCCTGGTGATGCAGTGGGTTAAACCACTGAGTTGCTGAACTTATTGACCAAAAGGTCCACAGTTTGAATTTGGGGAGCAGGGTGAGCTCCCACTGTTAACCCCAGTTTCTGCCAACCTAGCAGTTTGAAAACATGCAAATGTGAGTAGATCAATAGGTACCGCTCCGGCGGGAAGGCAGTGGCGCTCCATGCAGTCATACTGGCCACATGACCTTGGAGGTGTCTACAGACAACACCGGCTCTTCAGCTTAGAAATGGAGATGAGCACCACTCCACAGATTCGGACATGACTAGACTGAATGTCAAGGGGAAACCTTTACCTCTATTTTGATAATCTGAAGTATGTGACAGTATAGAATGGTCCCGTGTTTCTGCTTCCGATCCATAGATTGACACACCTCACACACCCAAAATTTGTTTTCCTTGCTCCAAAATTTGTTCTACTTGCTCCGAAATTTGTTTTCCTTGCTCCAAAATTTGTTCTCCTTGGGTTGTTGTGGGTTTTTCTGGGCTATATGGCCATGTTCTAAAGGCATTTTCTCCTGACGTTTCGCCTGCATCTATGGTAAGCATCCTCAGAGGTAGTGAGGTCGAAGACCTCACTACCTCTGGGGATGCTTACCATAGATACAGGCGAAACATCAGGAGAAAATGCCTCTAGAACATGGCCATATAGCCCGGAAAAACCTATAACAACCCAGTGATTCCAGCCATGAAAGCCTTCAACAATACATTGTTCTCCTTGCTCTGAAATTTGTTTTCCTTGTTCCTCAGGTCAAAGATGCCAGCAAGAGGCAACCATGAAAACTATTTGCTCAATCTGAGGTATAATAAGGCATACTGGGTACAAGTTAACCAGCAAAGAAAGTGTGGTGGTGGTCACATTGGGAGCAAAGGCTCTTCTGGACTCTTGGACCAGTTCTTTCAAACACACTTCTGGAATGAGCTTCGTGTATTCAGTGGAAATAATTAAAAAATGGGAAGAAACTCTGAAGAGGAAATACAACAAAACACAACAATCTTTTTATTGTTATTATTTATGTAAATCAGGTCATCACTGAACAAGAAACCAATTTCTACCCATTACCATAACAGCTTGTCTATAAAGAACGGGGGGAAAAGAAGAAGAAAGAATCAGATTGGATACTATCTAGAGTCAAGCCTTTGTATATTTTTTTTGTCTTTTTGATCTTTTTTTTTTCTTGTTGGTTTTTAAACTCCCCACCCATTCACGGAGGTATAGTCACAGATAAATAACCCCGAAACTACTTGCTCGCCATATTTACACAATCCCGTTTAAATTAAGCATAAATAAATATATACAAATTCCTCCTTGAATGCCTCCCTGCTGCGCGGATGCTTTCGTTTCCTGGAAAGACAAATCAAGGGGCGAAGGGGTGGGTTCGGTTTTGTATTAAACAAGGATTTGGGCATATATTTTTTAAAAAGGAGATATTCATTTCGTTATTGATGTTTTTGAAACCGCTTGTCCTGGCATTTGCTTTGCCTCCAGGGCTTATTTTTAAAACCATCAGGGAAATGACTTTGCCTGAAATGGCAAAGACTTCTGGAGATGTCCAAGGCCCCTTCCACACAGCTGTACATATTGAACCGGATTATATGGCAGTGTGGACTCAGATAACCCAGTTCAAAGCAGACATTGTGGATTATCTGACGATATTCTGGGTTATATGGCTGTGTGGAAGGGGCCCAACTTCCCTGTTTTAGGCAGTCTTGAAAACACGATAATAGGATTGACACATCCGAACCAGGAACGTATTTAATAAACAGGGCCAAAAGTATCCATCAGTGCAATTCAAGCATAACTGTATCATTTGCAGGTACTGAAATCTTAAGTGGGGTAGATGGATCTGAATCAGAGCAGTCCCTTTAAAATGAAACATCCAATATTGGTAGTATTTTTTTTAAAAGCTATGTCTATTGTTGAAAGTAATTCCCTCACCTCTTGAACTGGGTAGAGGTTGCCTTTATCATGGTTTAATAGAGAACTAGTTTATGGAGGGGCCCTTGAGACCTTTTCTACACTGCCATATAAATCCAGATTATCTGCTTTGAACTGGATTATATGGCAGTGTAGACTTTGTCTGGATCTACAGTGACATATAATCCAGATTATTACAGATTATCTGCTTTGAACTGGAATATATGAGTCTACACTGGGCCGGGCTTTAGCACAGCGGTTAAATCGCCAGCTGCAGGACATCTTACCGATTGAAAAGTCAACAGTTCAAGCCTGGGTTAGGGTGAGTTCCCGGCGTCGGCCCAGCTTCTGCTTACCTTGCAGTTCGAAAACAGCAATGTGAGTAGATACATTGGTACCGCTTTGGCGGGGAGGTAATAAAAGGCGCCCATGCAGACATGCCGGTGATTCAATTGCGAAAACTTCTATGGGGACAACAAAGTTCCTCAGCATGGAAGATGGAGTGACAGCATCTCCCCATGACTAGAGTTGAGCACAGCCTCCAGACGCCAGAGATGGAAAAAGATGGGAAGCCTTTACCTCTGCTTATGTACTGTCTGTCTTTGTAAATTGTATAATGGCATTGAATGTTTGCCGTATAAGTGTTCTGTAATCCGCCCTGATAGGGCAGAATATAAATAAAGTATATTATTGGGTTGTTGTAGGTTTTTTCGGGCTATATGGCCATGGTCTAGAGGCATTTTCTCCTGATGTTTCACCTGCATCTATGGCAAGCATCCTCAGAGGTTGTGAGGTCTGTTGCAACTAGGAAAATGAGTTTATATATCTGTGGAATGACCAGGGTGAGACAAAGAAAGTATATTATTATTATTATTATTATTATTATTATTATTACACTGTCATATAATCCAGTTAAAAACAGATTGCAGTGTAGATCCAGCCTCATATAATACATTTTAACTGCATTGTTCTGCATGGTATGGGTCTATGCTGACCATATATTGCATTACTTGGCAGTGTAGATCCAGCCTCAAGCCACTTCTACATTGTCAGGTATTTCAGATTATCAAAGTAGATATTCCACATTATCTGCTTTAAACTGGATTATGTCTCTACACTGCCTATGATCCAATTCAAAGAAGATAATCTGGATTCTATATGGCAGCGTCCAAGGGGCTTATCTTCTCTGGGGTCTAGAAGAGGGAGGCAGTTTTCAAGGGACCTGCTTGAGAGAACAAAGGGATAAAAGTCCCCAGAAACACATACACACACACAACAGATGCTTGCCTTTAGCATTGCTGCCTTGCCTTTTTAAAGATTCAAGAGGGGAAAGAGGAATTACAAACTTCTTTTGAAGCAGGATTGCATTTATAACAGTCTATTAAGTTGTAGACTTCAATATGTAACCTTGAAAGGAAGTTTCCTTAATACCAAAATCAGACACATTCCATTCCAAATAAAAGTGCTCAGAACTGGGTATACAAGTATTCTGGATCAGTGCAACCTTATGCCATACAGTTTAACAAAAAGGGTTGAATTTTAGATGTTTTAAAAAACAATTAACACAATCATAGTAGGGCTAGGGTTGCGACCACTTCAATTAAGGCCACTTCTACACTGTCATATAATCCACATTATCAAAACAGGCATTATCTGGTTTGAACTGGATTATCTGAGTCTACACTGCCATATAATCCAGTTCAAAGCAGGTATTCTCGGTTTTATATGGCAGTATTGAAGGGGCCTAAGACTTACTTATGTCAGTAAGAGATTTCAAAGATTTCAAACTACTTTTTCAAATGTAGTTGAAAATTGAAATTCAAAATTAAAGCTAACTAATCAGTTAATTAATCATCAAAAATTTTAATTTGCTCAGGAATTGGGAAATCAAAAAGTTCTGGACAAAATGCATCATTTTAAAAAACATTCTCTTTTTTTTCACTCCAACAGAAGATAATGCCTCTTTGGAATGCCTCTTTTGGACATGGAACTTGGTGACATGACCACTGATTTTAGGCCCATGCAATTGAAGTTGGATCTACACTACCTTATATCCCAGGATCTGATCCCTGAATCTGATAGACCCGCAGTAGCGCAATGGGTTAAACCCTTGTATCACCTAGACTGCTGATCTGGAGGTTGGGTTGCTGACCGGAAGGTTGCCAATTCGAATTCGTGAGAGGTGAGCTCCCATCTGTCAGCTCTAGCTTGTGGGGACACGAGAGAAGCCTCCCAGCAGGATGGTAACACATGCGGGCATCCTCTGGGCAACGTTTCTGTAGACAACCAATTCTCTCAGTATGTTCTCAAGTCACTTCTGACATGATTAAAAATCCTAAAATATATTCTTGTCCCAGATTATCTGGCAGTATAGACTCATAATCCAGTTCAAAGCAGATAATCTGGGATCAAATCCTGGGATATAGGACAGTGTAGATCCAGACTGCTTAAACAGGGCAATAGATCAGACCGGGGCTCTGTCTTTATTCAGTAACTGAATGTAATACTTCACATAGAACTGAATGTAATATTTGGATTTACTCCAAGTCTATTCAACATTTAAACTTGAGGCCTTCAACAGTGAATCAACAACCACTACTTGATTAAACTTCCTTCCTAGATTACATATTTAGAACTCTATCCTTAATTTGGCCAAATCCCACAAATTATCAGTTAACCAGCCTTTGAATAGGTTATGTTAAAAAGAAAATATAGTCAGCCCTCCATATTTGTGGGCTTGATTTGTGTGGATTATTCATGAATTTAATAAAAAATATTATTTAGGGATCTCTACAGTTTCCTCAATGTGACTATATGGTCAACTTCTTCTCATCATGCTGGAGGAAGGAGAATACCTCTCTTGAAATTTCTAGGTTCTCCAGTGCGATTTTAGAGACACCTTCCAGAAGACCTTGATAATCAAGTCATGCTGGAAGACTAAGAAATTCCTAGAGAGGTGTTCTCTCAGATACAAATAAATAGAGATTTCTTTATTCACAGTTTTCCACTTTCACAGGGAGCCCTGTCCGTCTCTCCCCAGGTCTGGCTCTACAGTTCAAGTCATGATAGAATAATTCAGTGTGAAAATACGGGCTTAATTTCAAGTACATCTTATGAGTGTGAAATCAGGAATCGCAGGGAACAGTTTTGTAGAGGCAAAACATATAATAGACATTGCACAATGAACTCTATGGAACAAGATAGATGTCATCAGGCTGTAAATTAAATTTAAAAATATTTCCTGACTGTGAGAGCTGTTCAGCAGTGGAACTCTCTGCCCCGGAGTGTGGTGGAGGCTCCTTCTTTGGAGGCTTTCAAACAGAGGCTGGATGGCCATCTGTTGGGGGTGCTTTGAATGCAAGATTCCTGCTTCTTGGCATGGGGTTGGACTGGATGGCCCATGAAGTCTCTTCCAACCCTTAATTTCAAGTACATCTTATGAGTGTGAAATCAGGAATCACAGGGAACAGTTTTGTAGAGGCAAAACATATAATAGACATTGCATAATGAACTCTGTGGAACAAGGTAGATGTCATCAGGCTGTAAATTAAATTAAAAAATATTTCCTGACTGTGAGAGCTGTTCAGCAGTGGAACTCTCTGCACCGGAGTGTGGTGAAAGCTCCTTCTTTGGAGGCTTTTAAACAGAGGCTGGATGGCCATCTGTTGGGGGTGCTTTGAATGCAATATTCCTGCTTCTTGGCAGGGAGTTGGACGGGGTGGCCCATGAGGGCTCTTCCAACTCTGTGATTATATTATTCTAATGGAAGCACTTGTGTTTTTGTATCTTTGTTGTTGTTGTGCCTGCCGTCGAGTCATTTCTGATTTATGGGAATCCTAAAACGGTGCTATCATGGGATTCCCTTACAAAGATTGTTCAGAGGGGGTTTGCCTTTCAAAGGTGTATAAGTGCTGAGTAGGGAACTATATTTGGCAACAGCTCTCTCAGCCATGTGTCAAACATCTGCAATGTGTGAAGCTGTGTCAGTGTGACACTGGCTGTATGAATAATCTAAGGCAGGGGTCCTCAAACTTTTTAAACAGAGGGCCAGGCACAGTCCCTCAAACTGTTGGAGGGCCGGATTATAATTTGGGAAAAAAAGGAATGAATTCCTATGCATACTGCAGATATCTTTTTGTAGTGCAAAAAAAACACACACAAAAACAATACAATAATTAAAATGAAGAGCAATTTTAACAAATATAAACTTCATTCTTGTGGGTTTTTTCGGGCTATATGGCCATATTCTAGAGGCATTTCTCCTGACGTTTCACCTGCATCTATGGCAAGCATCCTCAGAGGCGACCTCACTTCTGAGGATGCTTGCCATAGATGCAGGCGAAACGTCAGGAGAAATGCCTCTAGAACATGGCCATATAGCCTGAAAAAACCCACAAGAACTGAGTGATTCCAGCCATGAAAGCCTTCGACAATACATTAAATATAAACTTATTAGTATTTCAATGGGAAGTGTGTGCCTGCTTTTGGCTGATGAGATGGGATTGTTGTTGTTGTGTGCTTTCAAGTCGTTTCAGACTTAGGTTGACCCTGAGCGAGGGCTGGGTAAATGACCTTGGAGGGCTGTATCCGGCCCGCGGGCCGTAGTTTGAGGACCCCTGATCTAAAGTTTTGTTAACTAAAAATTGCAAAGAGGGTTTGGAAACAGAATTCCACATTGAAAAGTGGACAGATTCCTGGACAGAGCCAGGAATCCCAGCCATCTCCTTTGCTTAAGTAGAACTAACTTCTGCCAGAACTATTACAGCCATGTAATGTGTTTATGATCTACTCCGATCTATTACAGTGAATTCAATATGTGAGGCCAAAGTGATGCATAGACATAAATTGCTTGACAAAAGGGAAGTTGTCGTTCTATACTCTACAGACATTGTCAAGTAAACAGATTTTCCCAAGCTGACAACATGCAGGGTGATATTATCTTCTTGCACTGTACCACAGTTTTTTCTAAGTATTCCAAACAAGAAGATAAAACATTTTAAACATCATATATAAAACATATTGTAATGCACTTAATTTCTGCAAATGATTGGAAGCTGACTGATTCTCCTGTCCAAAACATGCTGTTTGACTTCTACATCAATTTTTTTTCAGAACTGCCTCAATAACCTGGGGAAAGTGGATTTGCTTAAAGCAAGAGACTAACTAAAGGATGCACAAGGGCATTCTTTTTTTTTGCAGCCTCTAAAGAGGAAAGACACTTAACAAGCCTGCTTGACAAAGCACATCAAATGTTATTGCCCCCCCCCCCCCCCCAAAAAAACCCTCTTTTAGCTAATGGAGAAAATAGTCTTTGCCTCTCAATATGAGACCACCTATTCCGTTGCCATTGCTTTGCTTAATCTTTTTTCCCTTTGAGCTTCTTTAAAGAAGTACGCCTGCCGAATTCCAAAACAGCTGGTTTTGACTTGGAAAGGAAAAATGTCAGAATTGTGGATTTTCATCTCTGTACCTGATGAAATGTGTAGGGAGTTCTAGTCCTCTTTGAAGAAGCTCATAAGCCAAGCGAGGAAAGCTTTGGGAAACTAAAGAAAATAAAAAGGGTGCATAATCCTAAGAAGGAAATTACAAACTTATCAAGACATTTTTTTGTAACTGACACGTCTTTAAAAAAGAAAACGGTGTGTGTGATCTGAGACATTTCAAAGAGAGAGGCTGATCAATTGGAAAAGGAGGAAATGTCTACTCAGAGTAGGAATGGGCAACCTGGATCTGCATTGCCATATAAAATTCAGATTATCTGCTTTGAACTGGATTATATGGCAGTGTAGACTCATATAATCCAATTCAAAGCAGATAACGTGGATTATCTGCTTTGATAATCTGGATTACATGGCGGTGTAGACGCAGTTTCAAGATCACCACATTATTTCCCATCTCAAAGCCCCATCCGCACTCTAATGCACACATGGAGATTCTTCCAAAAGTGGGTTCTCTTGTTTACTTCAGAGACATATTTCCATATTTCTCAGGTTGGGTTGTTGTGGGTTTTTTCAGGTTGTATGGCCATGGTCTAGAGCAGTGGTTCTCAACCTGGGTCCCCAGATGTTTTTGGCCTACAACTCCCAGAAACCCCAGCCACTTTACCAGCTGTTAGGATTTCTGGGAGTTGAAAGCCAAAACATTTGGGGACCCACAGGTTGAGAACCACTGGTCTAGAGGCATTCTCTCCTGATGTTTCGCCTGCATCTATGGCAAGCATCCTCAGAGGTAGTGAGGTGACCTCTGAGGATGCTTGTCACCTCACTATCTCTGAGGATGCTTGCCATAGATGCAGGCGAAACATCAGGAGAGAATGTCTCTAGACCATAGCCATACAGACTGAAAAAACCTACAACAACCCAGTGATTCCGGCCATGAAAGCCTTCGACAATACATTTTCTCAGGTTGGATATACACCACCCTATATCCCAGGATTTGATCCCAGATTATCTGCTTTGAACTGGTTTATATGAGTCTACACTTCCAGATAATCTGAGATAATCTGGGATCAGATCTTGGGATATGGGGCAGCGTAAATCCATCCTCAGGGTATCCTTAGCAATCTCATGAAGTAAGACTACAGTCACATCCACACTGCCATATAAATTCCGTATTATCTACTTTGTACTGAATTATACGGCAGTGTAGACTCATATAATCCAGTTCAAAGCAGATTGTGAGGATTATCTGACTTGATAACCTTGACTACATAGCAGTGCAGATACAGCCATACATACTTATTGTAATGTAAAGAAAACCCTTGCAGGTGGGAGAGCTCCGTGTATACATTAGAAGAATTGTTAGCATGTCAGAAATGACAAACAAATCACACTAATTTCGAGCACAGGGCCACTTGTGATACAACATTTCTCCTCTACAGAAGGGGGATATATATCTATATTGCTGTAAGTAAAGGGTTCCATTATTGTCAGTCTTTTAAATACGAATTTAGTCATGCTTAGAGCAGATGCCAGAAATCAATGGGAATTAAGGGCCCTTCTACACAGCTATATAAAATCCAGATGATCTGCTTTGAAATAGATAATATGGCAGTGTAGACTCATATAATGATTTCTGATCATCTGGATTATATGACAATGTAGAAGGGGCCGTAGACAAACTGGTGACACTGAGTGATCGATGTAGGTTTAGTTTCACTCCTTCAGAATCTGAAGTTGTTAGCGGTCTATGTAGTCACAGAAGACAATTTGGCTTCCCCTTGTGCTCCAGAAATCTATATCATAGATTATTGATAAGGCCCGGGTAATGGCAAGATATCACACAAATTAAGAGGCTACGGTTGGCAGAATTTAAAGCAGGAATGTTTGCTCTGATTCGGACTGTCCAATGTTAAATAAACCCATCCCTTAGAAGGTTTTTGCTTTTTTTTCTACTTAGAGACACTTTTTTTAAAAAAAAAAAACCAAAACAAAAAACCAGACAACAGTAATACAGAAACAGACTATGGATCTCAGCCATCATATCAACATTATCAAAATGATTCCTCCAATAAGTTATTGATTGCTTTTACACCTATTATTATTATTATTATTATTATTACGCTTTTTTTTCTCTTTCCACGCCCTCCCACCCCAATAAAAAAAGATTGCAGAAGAACAGAAGTGGAAATTCCTGGAAATTGTCTTGAAAAGTTCCTTTGTAAAAGCCACTGAGCCACTGTTCCTGCTCCATTGTGCGCCTTTCGCCTTGATTTCCTTGAAAAAAATATTTGTGGGTGTAACCTACCTAGTATAATTCTTCCAAAGCCCAATCCAATATTTTAAACCTAAAATTAAAAAGTTTTTAAAAATGTTTCTCTCTTCCTCCTCCTCCTCCTCTCTCTCTCTCTTTCTCTCTGCTTTCTCTTTCATTTTATTTTTCCCCTAATTTCATTAGCTTTGTTTTGTGTTTCATTTTCTGTGCTTCTCTTCCTTGTCTCCGGTTTTACTACCTGGTCCTTCTCCAGAAGTGTGCCTGTTAGCAGAGTTGTTGTTCAAGAACATCTTGTCCATGCCTTTGAGAGCTTCCGTCAGGTAGTTCTGGAGAGCAGTCAGGGCAGCGCATATGGCGGGAGACCCAAAGCCATGGGTGATGAGGCTGAAGTGAGTCAAGCAGCTCTGGATGCCTGGTTCCAAAATGGGGCTGGGTCTGCTGTTGCCAATGGGTGTCCTGTCCTGGGCCAAGAGATCGGTAAATTCTTTACAAAGTTGCCTGCAGAGGAAGAAGACAAAAAAATCAGATGACCAACAGCCAACACTGCTCAGCATGAGACAACATCCTTATTGACACCGTAAAATAGTCCACCCACAACCAGGACAACTGTCACCACCGATGATGGACTTGGACCAAACTTGACACACAGAATTCCTATGTCTAACTTAACCTACTGGAGGGGTTTGAGGGGACTGACTCATCAGAGTGGGAGTTGTAGATTCCCCTACAACCAGATAGCACACTGAAGCCCACTGAGGATTCATCTAAAGCAAACTTGCCGAACATAACAAACTCTAAGTACTGACGGAGTTTCTGATGGACATGATGTGGACTAAAACTTGGTTTCAGATAGAGCCACGTATAGGGAGGGCATTCAGCTTATACACAAAAGTTTTCTAAAACCCTATCTTCCCTGGTCAGGATTCCTACACTCTTCCTGATTTCATCTGTTTTCTGTTTTTGAGATGTGTGAATGCTTAATGTAATACAATATAATACTAATACTAATACTTTTTTTTTGGTCATGTCAGGAGTGGCTCCTGGTGTGAGAGAATTAGCCGTCTGCAAGGATGTTGCCCAGGGGACGCCTGGATGATTTGATGTTTTTATCATCCTTGTGGGAGGCTTCTTTCATGTCCCCACATGAGGAGCTGGAGCTGATAGAGGGAGCTCATCCGCCTCTCCCCGGATTTGAACCTGCGACCTGTCGGTCTTCAGTCATGCCGGCACAGGGGTTTAACCCACTGTGCCACCAGGGGCTCCATACTAATAATATATTATAATTATATATTTATATTATATGTAATATTACTAATAATCTATATAAATAAAAATGTAATGTTCATTTGTAGAATTAACATAACTCAAAAACCACTGGAGAAATTGACATGAAATTTGGACACAATACAATACACCTATCAGGCCAACGAGTGACCATCACTCATAAAAACACTGAAAAATACAGCAGAAGAGAAGTAAAAGGCCAAAAAACAAAAAAATACATTACAACGCATGTGCAAAACCACATATGTACACAAACACACGTATATACACATATACAGAAATATATATACACATATATGCACACACAAAACACATACACAGAAAGGGGGAAGGAAGGAAAGAAGGAAGGAGAGAAAGAAGGAAAGAAGTAGAGAAGGAGAGAAGGAAGGAAAGAAAGAGAGAAAGAGGGAGGGAAGGAAGGAAGAAAAGAGACAAAGAAGGATGGAACCAAAGAGCAAAGGAAGCGAGAAAAGAAACAGGTAGAGAAGGAAGAAAGAGGAAGGGAAAGAAAAAGAGGAAAGGAAGGAAAGTGGGAGGGAAGGAAGGAGAGAAAGAAAAAAGGAGAAAAAGATGGAGGGAAGGTTGGCCACAGCAATGCGTGGCTGGTACAGCTAGTATTACAATATAATGGTACAGTGCAATATAGTAACATTTAATACTTATATTGTACTACACTAATAATATTGTGTGTGTGTGTGTATATATATATATATATATATATCTTGTAAGCTGCTCTGAGTCCCCTTCGGGGTGAGAAGGGCAGCATATAAATGTAAATAAATAAATAAATAATCATGATCTGGCACTAAGCAGAGACACTTTTAGTATACATGGAAGACTTGGTGTGCCTCTGAATTTTGTCCCCACAGTAACATGGTGTAGACATGATTCTGTTTTGTCTTAATAGCTCTTTTGTTTGAGAGACTGGGCCAAGTCCATCAATTGAGTTTCATGGCAGAGCAGGGATCTGAACCTGGCTCACTCCACTTCCATATACTATCCACAATACTATACTAGTGACACTTCCATCTGCAGAAGCAAGGAGAGCAGACCTAAGGATCCTCAACCATTGGGAATAAATCCAGCATGAACATTTTTAGCATTTTAGAATTTTCAGATTTCAAGAGACTGCCAGACCCCGTAGTTCCTCTTTAAATTAATGGCTTCTCACCATTAGGAGAGGGAAGCAGCAAGGAGAAAGCAGAGTTCACTGGGAAAGAGACTGCGAGAGCACAGAATTCTGGGAAATGTAGTTTAGGAAGGCAAAGAGAATTCAGGAGGCCCTGCCTTAAACTACATTTCCCAGAATTCTGTTCAGTATCTGAAAGCCCCAATTAGGATAGGGGAGAGATTTGTCCCTCTCTATCAGCAGTCAGCCAGAGTTCCAATAAATTGTTGAATCTGCAAAGAGGAGGACTGACTGATACTTCCAGTAAGTAAATCTCTGTGCTGGGCTAGGAAGAAATCCCTAAATGAAAGTTTCATTGGTAAATATGAGAGACATTCAATGAGATAGCTTTTTTTAAAAAAAAATCAGCAGATGTATGAATATTTCTGAAAGTTGGGGAGAATTATTACCTGTTATCTTGTGTCATTATAAAGAAATTTCAGGGAGATAGTGCCTGTAGTTTTTCTTTTAAATGTTCTTTATAAAAGCTTTGAAAATTCCCCAAAATCTATGGATAAGCGAAACACTTTGAAACTTGGTGGGCTAACAGTGGTAGATGTGTTCTACCATTGTAGCAAGTTTCACCACAATAGCTGTAAAAATGAGGGAGAAAGGGAGACCCTGAAGTTTCCCCACTTGTATAATTACTATAATTACTTGTATAATTAGTATAATTACTTGTATAATTACAACACCTCCTGAGCTCTGGGAGCGCAGCATTTTTCCGAATTAAGCAGAGAGTGTTTGAAGACCGGGACATCCGTAGGGATACCAAGGTGCTTGTTTATAGAGCTATTGTCCTCCCAACCCTGCTATACCCCTGCGAGACATGGACAGTCTACAGACGTCACATGCAACTCCTGGAACGATTCCCTGGCCCTTGAGCGCTCCAGCTGGAGGTCAGCTGTGGCCAGCAGTGCTGCAGAATTTGAAGAGGCACGAATGGAGGGCGAAAGGGAGAAGCATGCCAAGAGGAAGGCGCGTCAAGCCAACCCCGACCGAGACCGCCTTCCAATGCCCTCACAGCGGAAGAAGATGTAGAGCAAGAATAGGGCTACACAGCCACATACGGACCCACAAGAATACTGGAAGACCATCCTCCTCAGAAAACGAGGGATCGCCTAAGTAAGTAAGTATAATATAACAAAAAATTAACAAAATTTCATTACTCTCATTATAGTATCAAAATTTTCACTAATTATACTCTGAACTCATTATAAACCAGGTTTTTTTTTAAGTAACCAATGATGAAAATGCAACTGTTCTCAAATACCCATGGATCATCCTTTGGGTTTGTGAGTAGAGTAACCAGCTAGGTAGTGGTTCTCAACCTGTACAACTCCCACAAATCCCAGCCAGTTTACCAACTGTTAGGATTTCTGGGAGTTGAAGGCCAAAACATTTGGGGACCCACAGACTGAGAACCACTAAGCTAGAGAAACTCTTTAGAAAATAAAACTAGCACAGTTATATTTCCAGCAGTCCCCAAGGAATATTTGGTATGGGATAACCTTCCTATCATGAGAACCCCAACTATAATCCTAAGAGCTGCACTGAGACACAGCTGGATCATCACCACAAGTATTTGTGTAAGGCCTAAGGCTCAGAACATACCACAAACAGAGCTCTGATATGATGTTCTGTCTCCCTGGTGGTAGTCACAATTGATAGAAGACAGAAGTTTCTATCCATGGAAATTTATATATTTACAGAAGAATCCCCATACTCAGCAATACACATTACACAGCACAGTCAGAACTGGGGGTAGGGTAAGTGGGACTGGCAGATCTCCCAGTTTACAAGGAAACACAAGTGGATAACAAACGGCAGCAATTTAACCATGGTAGGACTAAGAGACGTTCCCACTAGACCATGAGATAGTGTGTTGGCTTATCTTTTATCTGCTGTACTGACACAAAAGAAGGGGCAATCCCAAGACAGGTGCACACACTTGAGACTCTCTCTGAGTTTTCAGCACTGCAAGCTCACTATAAAATATACCCTCAAGTATATTTCAAAACAATACACCTCAAATTAGCAGTGGAAGCTGTGTAGGCAAGACTGATAAAGGTCCCACTCAATCCCCTGCCCTGAAACTCCAGCACATCTGGGTTTATAGTGCTGGGTCATAAAGAAGAAAAGGAAGTAAGAAATAAAAAAATAAAAAACCCAAACCCTCTCTTGGACCTGAACCAGACTTGGGATGTGTGTGTGATGATGGTGAGGATGATGATGATGACAATGACGATGATGATGATGATGATGATGATGATCTTGTCCCCATGCCCCATTAGAGTCTCTGGGACATTTGGGGCCAATTGTTATTCTTTAAGTTAAAAAAAAATCAGGGTGGTGCATGGCACTGCATAATAGGGGCACCCCTTCCAAATCTCATGGAAAGTCAATGACACAACCTCCCCTCAGCCAAACACCGCCCCCCCCCCCCAACTTGTAGCAGGGGACCGCTCCTGTCCTACACAAACATATTGGTATATGAAGGAACATATAATGGGTCGATCTCAACCGGCCTAGCTTACCTGTACGAATGTATCACCCTCTACAAACAATCTCGAACATTGAAATAGTCTGGGGAGGCCCTGCTCTTAGTTCCGTCTCCTTCACAGGTGCAATTGGTGGGAACTAGAGGCAGGGCCTGCTCAGTGGTGGCCCCTTGGCTGTGGATATTAGATCAGCCCCTTTCCCTCCTGAGGTTCAGAAATAGAGGAATCAAGCCTTTGGAGAATAATATAGTACAATAGATGGATTTGGAATTATGTGAAACGACTACCTGAATGGCCTAGATTATGACTGCAGATAGCATGGTTTGTAATAGTAATTGTAATGTTTTTAAATGTATTGATGCATTTTAATTTTGATTTTATTGTTTATTTAATTGTATATTACATTGTTGCTTGTGTTGTAAGCCGCCCTGAGTCCCGCTGTGGGGGTTGAGAAGGGTGGGGTCCAAATAAATGAAATTAATTAATTAATTAATTAATAAGCTGCCTTGAGTCCCCTTTGGGATTGAGAAAGGTGGGATATAAATATAGTAAATAAATAAAATAAATAATAATAACCTTTGGAGCCACCCGACAAATGTACAAGTGACAGAGCATGCTCAACTAATCCTTCTGCCTTACCTAGATTTCAAAACTATCCTGTCCCAAACTATGAGCCAAGCATTTGTGACATGATGAAAGATATATGATGTGGGGGTGCCTTTCCATGGTAGACAGTATGGCAGTGGAAATTAGAACAGTCACTTTGCACAAGAGAAACAAAGCTTTCAAATCTTTTATCAGCCTAACATCCAACCTCAATAACTGATTAAAAGAAAAAGGACGCTATTAATGCCTCTTCTCACTTTCTCCTCTACCTCATGCTCACTATTTATAAAAAATAACAACAACAACAACAACTTTATTTTTATATCCTGCCACCATCTCCCCAAAGGGACTTGAGGCGGCTTATATGGGGACCATGCCCAGCATAAACAATTTCTCCCCTTCTTTCATTGCTAAACTGAAACAAGTAATGCTAGTAAATCTGGCAATGCTAACACTTCAGATAAGTTCATACCACTCATGGCCTAGTAAAATACCAATACTATAAATGCCCAATGCTGCAACTCTTGATGGGAAATGCTATTGAAATGAGAAGATAATCCACACTAAGGCTCTTCCACATTGCCATATAAAATCCCAATTATCTGCTTTGGACTGGATTATATGACAGTATAAACACTAAGTCCAATCAATGAGAATATAGTTCTCTGTTTACAAACTATGTTTTCCTAACTCTTTGTTAAACATCCCATACTTTTCCTCAAAACTTCTTCTAACACCAAACGTTTCTAGGGGATAGGATTAAGAAATGGTGGTGGCGATAGGTATATGGATAGTAAATGGACAATTGCCTTTTCATCATTGGTTACTTTGTTTGTTTGTTTGTTTGTTAAAAATGCAATACAACTGCTTCTGACACAATAAATAAATAAAATATTGGTTACTTTAAAAAACCTGGTTCATTATGACTTCAGGGTTGGAACCAAGGAGTGAAAGCTTCCTCTCAGTTTGGACCCATCCAGATAGTACCGTATATTCTGGCATATAAGACTACTTTATAACCCAAGAAAATCTTCTCAAAAGTCAGGGGTTGTCTTATACGCGGGGTCGCTTTATACACGGGAGTAGTCTTATACATGGGAGTAGTCTTATACACTGGAGTAGTCTTATACACTGGAGTAGTCTTATAGAGCGGGTGCTGAAACTTCCAATCGGATTGGAGAATCTGTGTTTGCCGCATATGGTGGGGGGAGCTCAAAAATGGCAATGGCCATGTCCCTGCCATATGCAGCAACTATATGAAAGCATTAAGGGCGACGCTGAACAAGTACGGTAGAAGAAAATCCATTCACCAGGATTCGTGGACTTAATGCAGTCCCGATGATGAGGTGAAGGGGCACCTCACCAGGAAGGTGTAAGTGAAGGGCGGAGCAAGTTGCAGGCGTCCGGGGCACCCGGGGTATGGAAAAAAAGAGTGGTTCTGGGCCCAGAAAAACACACCTCTTAAACCTGTCTGACCTCCTCCTCTGCCTCTTAGATCTCGCTCCTGAAGATTGCAGATTGCAGGTGCACATGTGCGAGATCTGAGAGGCAGAGAAGGAGGTACAGTAATAGGAAAATTACCATAATGAAATCAAATCTGATGCTTTTCAAAAAAAATTTGGTGTGCGTTGAAAGAGGGGTAGTCTTATATGGTGAATATATCCCAAACTCTATATTTTAATTGGAAAAGTTGGGGGTCATTTTATATGCCCACTTGTCTTATATGCCGGAATATGTGGTACCTTTATTATGGAAAGTTCAGCAATAAAAAAGGGGGCGAACCAGGCACTGAAATCTCAGAACAATAGCAACAAGTGCAGCGCTACACCAAGCTTAGTGTTTATGTCCCAGTGTTTAATAGGCAGATACAGTAGATGTTTCCCCAGATGCCTTTCACTCTTTGGTTACACTAGAAAATTAATCTGAATGCCAGCTCTTTTGTTGATTAATATTCCACTGAGTAACAAAGCTCCAATTGCTTCTTCTTTATTTCTAGGGACCTCAGTGGAACAGGTGTAGCAGTCAAAGGACAAACAAACGGGGCAAACTATTGACATTTGTTACATGCGCTACAGCTGAGCAATATGGGTCCAGCAGAGGCAACTGATTAAAGTACCCTAATTGATACATGCCAGCAAGGTAATGCTCAAAATCCTGCAAGGAAGACTCCATCAATACATGGAGAGAGAGTTGCCAGATGTACAAGCCGGGTTTAGAAAAGGCAGAGGAACGAGAGACTAAATTGCCAATATCCACTGGATAATGGAGAAAGGCAGGGAGTTTCAGAAAAAAACATCTATTTCTGTTTCATTGACTATTCTAAAGCCTTTGACTGTGTGGATCATAATACATTGTGGCAAGTTCTTGGTGGGATGGGCATACCAAATCACCTTATCTCTCTCCTGAGGAATCTGTATAAGGACCAAGTAGCAACAGTAAGAACTGACCATGGAACAACAGACTGGTTCAAGATTGGGAAAGGCATACAACAGTATTGTATCCTCTCCCCCAACCTATTCAACTTGTATGCAGAGCACATCATGCAATGTGCAGGGCTTGAGGAATGCAAGGCTGGGGTGAAAATTGCTGGAAGAAACATTAACAATGTTAGATATGCAGATGATACCACTTTGATGGCCGAAAGCGAGGAGGAGCTGAGGAGCCTTCTAATCAAGGTGAAAGAAGAAAGCGCAAAAGCTGGGTTGCACTTAAACATAAAAAAAAACAAGATTATGGCAACAAGAATGATTGACAACTGGGAAATAGAGGGAGAAAACGTGGAGGCCGTGACAGACTTTGTATTTCTAGGTGCAAAGATTACTGCAGACGCAGACTGTGGCCAAGAAATCAGAAGACGCTTACTTCTTGGGAGGAGAGCAATAACAAATCTTGATAAAATAGTGAAGAGTACAGACATTACCCTGGCAACAAAGATCTGCATAGTCAAAGCAATGGTATTTCCCATAGTCACCTACGGATGTGAGAGCTGGACCATAGGAAAGGCTGAGTGAAGGAAGTGAGATGCTTTTGAACTGTGGTGTTGGAGGAAAATTCTGAGAGTGCCTTGCACCGCGAGAAGATCCAACCAGTCCATACTTCAGGAAATAAAGCCTGACTGTACATTGGAGGGAAGAATAGTAGAGGCCAAGATGAAGTACTTTGGCCACATCATGAGAAGAAAGGAAAGCTTAGAGAAGACAATGATGCTGGGGAAAATGGAAGGAAAAAGGAAGAGGGGCCGACCAAGGGCAAGATGGATGGATGGGATCCTTGAAGTGACTGGATTGACCTTGAAGGAGCTGGGGGTGGTGACGGCTTACAGGGAATTCTGGCGTGGACTGGTCATGAAGTCATGAAGAGTCAGAAACGACTGAACGAATGAACAACAATTGATGCAATCTATAAAGTGGGAGGAAAGATCAGTGAGTTATCCTGTGTAAAACGATTCCCTAAAGCGTGTGGATTCTGTATGCTTAGAAATCCAGAGCAAGACTGTTGATTGCGCTATCCATCTTTGGCACAGCACAAAATGAGTTCAGAAAGAAGCACCAAATACTGTGTTATTTCACTATAGAATTAGATACAAAACCACATCACAATTAGAATGGCCTAACTATGATGCTCTGGATGAAATAGTATTACTGTGTGCCTTCCTGCCTTTCCAAAATAGGAAGAAGGGAAAAGTTGAAGCTACATTTTTCAGCCAATGCGATGATACGTCAAACGTTTTCTGTTTCCAAAGAGCAAAGGCGTGGTCTGTGAGCAATTAAAGTTCTGGGACATTAATATCTTTTGACCTTGAGGAAAGGGGCAATCAAATTCCAATCACGTCTAAAAAACATCTGGACAAATTTGAGCAAATGATTTTTCAGCCATCCATATATTTCTTTAAATTACGCTGTCAACAGAGCAAGCCACATCCTAGGGCATGAAATAAATGAGATCTGTTTGGGAGTTGCCTGCAAGATGGAACGTGTGGGGAAACAGGCAGCCGGCGCGACCACAGGCCTAGGCCTGCCATAAAACACCAAACAGTATGGCACGGGAGCCAAAGGGGGGCATAAATCAAACAAATAGAAAAGCTATTGTAAAAGTTTCAATGAGCTAGAGAAAGACATCTAAATATAGTAGCTGATTTAATATTCTCTCCCGCCCCCTACACACATACACACACATACTACCAGCCCCTTCTGCCCCCCAGCTGCTGCTGTAAAAATGTCAAGTCTATAGATGATTAACAGTAAACATTGGGAAGCATGGGGTGGAATGTATTTTTGTCATCCTGGGTGGATAGCCAGGAGTCCTGCAGAAATCAATTCAGACATTCACACAACAGGGAGTTAAGCCCAAGGCCATCCCTCCCAAGGAAAGATGGGTGGTCAGGTTACATCATTTCATTCAACTGCACAATGCACTTTGTGGTCTCACTCTTACTACCATTACTATACCCTATGGGGTCCTGGGACTTGTCATTTGGTGAGGCGCTAGAGTAGCGCTTTGACATAACGTTCTGAATGGGTGTCTGAATGGGACTTTTAAATACCCATCCGCAAACAGTAAATCCTAAGGATGTTGCCAAACGAGTGAAATTGGAATTGTGATGCTATAGTAGTGTTGTGTGAAAGGCTCCCTTTTGTGTAAGAAGAGCAACTTGGTTTTGTGATGGAGTAATCACAATGTGGGGAGCCCCTGGTAGCACTGTGGGTTAAACCGCTGAGCTGCTGACCTTGTTGACCTAAAGGTCGCAGGTTCGAATCTGGGGAGTGATGTTAGCTTCCGCTGTCAGCCCCAGCTTCTGCCAACCTAGCAGTTCGAAACCATGCAAATGTGAGTAGATCAATAGGTTCCACTCCGACAGGAAGGTAATGGCACTCCATGAAGTCATGCCAGCCATATGACTTTGGAGATGTCTACAGACAACGCTGGCTCTTTGGCTTAGAAATTGAGATGAGCACCAACTCCCAGAGTTGGACACGACTGGACTTAATGTCAGGGAAAAACCTTTACCTTTACCTAATCACAATGTACAATTTGTATCTGAATGCCATTTACCAGTGTTGCATCCAGGCAATACACTTGCCTCAAGTTGTATGTTATCCTGAGAATAAAGAGACATAGTGCAGTACAAGGCCAATTTGTTCACTTATGCTCAAGAGACACATTTTTGGTCTCCATGATGATATTAATCCCATGAAGTCCATGACATCTCTGGGCGTACACGATGGTTGCCTAGAGCAGTGGTTCTCAACCTGTGGGTCCTCAGGTGTTGGCCTACAACTCCCAGAAATCCCAGTCAGTTTACCAGCTGTTAGGATTTCTGGGAGTTGGAGGCCAAAACACTTGGGGACTCACAGGTTAAGAATCACTGGCTTAGAGGACTTTGGGCATGCTACAGTGCCCAAGGAGTTAGAGATTTACACACAACACATATGCCTGGCATTCATCTTGTCCATATTCCCCCTGTCCATGTGGATTTGATTATACTTGGGTTCAGGATATATGGAACCAGGAATTGTAGAGGGGACCAATTTTGTGCTCCTTCCAACCACCAACAACTCATGGTTCAAGGAGGCAGGGAGAGGACAGTATCTTCCTAGGTTGAGCGATCCCACTTCTGCTCAAGATGATGGGTCTCTCCTACTATCATCCAAACTGTAAGCCAGATGGGGAAGTGTAATTGTTCCATCCCACAAGTGTTATGCAAAAGGCACATTAGAAAACAGTCCTCACACTGCTACAGCTTTAGGCAGACTGGAGACTTTCGGTCCTGGGACCTGACAAAACCAAAGCTGTGCTTGACACAATCACTTTAGTTACAATCATAACCATGGCCACAACTGTTACTGGCCTGTAGTAGCACAAGAAGCAAGCAACCTACAGCTCAGATTGGATGGATTTTCCAGGTACAAAAAGACAAAACAGCAAAGTTGTACAACACACAACACACAACCAATTTGCTATATATGACTGCTATATCTCTCCAGGTTACATATGTGGCACAAATCAGAATTTGATCAACATTACAAAAAAAATATTAATGTGGACTAACATACATGTTTGAAGTGTCTGTAGCAGTTCACTTTTGCTTCAGCCTTCTGTGAAGGGTTAGATAATGATATCAATCCCTCACTTTCTCTCCCCACTCACTCCTGAGTTAACTGAGGCCCCATCTACACTGCTATTATAATGCAGATTAAACTGCTTTATATAGTCGAGTCAGTATAGACTCATATAATCCAGCTTAATACTTTTATTTATTTATTTATTTATTTACTTACTTACTTACTTTATTTATATACCGCTCTTCTCAGCCCTCAGGCGACTCAAAGTGCTGCATTATATAGGTGTACACTAATCATATAATGCAGTTCAATCTACATTATAATTGCAGTGTAGATAAGGACTGAGTGCAAACAACTTTTGCACTTTGAACTCAGTTTGCAGAAACTGAAGTTGGGTGATGACAAAGGAGAAAAGTGGCAAGGGACTCATATAATCCCATTCAAAGCAGATAATCTGGATTATATCACAGTGTGTATCTAGCCTGAGGATCTGACATTATCTGGCAGTGTGGACTCATATTATTCATTTATTTATTTACAGCTTTTATATTCTGCCCTTCTCACCCTGCAGGGGACTCAGGGTGGATTACATTGTACACATATATGGCAAACATTCAATGCCAATTTGACATACAATGTATACAGACATACACAGAGGCTATTTAACTTTTTCTGGCCGCCAGGGGAGCTGTCGCTTTCATCGTCCATCTGCGACACTGATGAAGTACTTCCGCATTCCCTGCATGCTTTGCTGGAGTCTTTTTTATGGCCTCATAAATTAGTTAATTTAGCCTCCCCACACATAGGTGGTACCTAATTTTTCTACTTGACAGATACAACTGTCTTTTGGGTTGCAAAGGTCGACAACAGGCTACACAATTGGTTGGAAGCCCACTCCAACCCGGGCTGGCTTCGAACTCATGACCTTTTGGTCAGAGTGATCTTTAATGCAGCTGACATTCAACCAGCTGCGCCACAATCCATCAGTTTCACAGATATATAATCCCACATTTTCTGGCAGTGTGGACTCATATAATCCAGATTAAAAAAGAAAATCTGGGAGCAGCTCCTGGGATATAGAGCCTGTCTGGACAGGCCCTGACTCTCACCTGTTACCTTCCTAGAAATCAGTTATAAGCCACTCTGAGCTCTTTAGATGAAAACAATGCACAAATGTAATCAGTTTCTTCAAAAATCATCATCAGATCTCAACTAAATACAAGTGAATCTGTCAACCCTAAAATGTATACCAAGGAATGAAATCTGCAGGGCAAAAAAGCTGCAAGCATAGACGATTTTTAATTTAATTTTAGTTTTATACTTCCCCCGAATGAAGGTTTCTAGTGCAGCAAAGAAAAGAGTTTGGATTTTCAAGACAATAATAATGCTCTAGCTACTCACTTTGTGGCAAGTAACATATTCTTCCTGGAGTGGAGATCAGTGGGGTCCGTATGCTGTCTGTTCAGGTACTCAGAAACAGCTTTGGCTGGAAACTCAGTTTCACAGATGTATCCAAAATCCCGGGCTAAATGTACAGCTTCTCCTAGGAAAAGACAAGCAGCTTTGATCATCTACAGGTCAAGTAGATTAACACAGTCGCCAATCCATTTAAGACAGCATTAGTACTTATTGAGATAGATTAATAGTCTGATCCTTAGATTTGTCAGGCCAACAACTAACTTCTCAGGATGGGGGGACGCCAACTGCTGTGCCTACAAAAGATCTCATTAACTACAATGTTATCCTGCCATTTGCAGAAAGGCTGCGCTTTCCTCCTATGCTCTCGGTAGGTCTAAGCATCACACAGAAAACAATACAGTCTTTGTTTCCAAGATCTAATTTGGCCCTAGTAGAAATGGCATCCAACACACACACGTATACACTAGAAAGCAGCATATTGGCAGACAGTGTGTGCTATGAGCAGACAGACTAAAACTTTTCCCGTGATCCTTATACAATTCTTTAGTAAATAATTAGAATGAAATAGAGATGAGAACCTTGCAACTCCCCCACTCCCTTGTTATTGGATTGCAGTTTCCAAATGCCCTGGTCTATTGAGAATGCTAGAAGATGTGATCCTGTGCTGGAGGGCATGACTTGCTGAACTTAAATTTAAAAAAATAACACAGATGTTGCAGCCTTTCCTTTTAGCAAGACAACAATCCAGGCTTCACACTAATTAAAGGAAAAATGGTATTCTGGAGTACACTGACTGCGGGAAAATGCTTCCCAGCCAAGCATTCTCTCTAATCTGGGGCCATTGTAATGCAACAGTTTAAACGATAGAGCTGCTGAACTTGCTGATCTGAGGGTTGGCAATTCAAATTCGTGAGGCGAGGTGAGTTCCTGCTGTCAGCCCCAGTTCCTGCCAACCTAGCAGTTCAAGTGTGTGTAGATCAAAAGGTGGGAAGATAAAACGGCGCCCCATGAAGTCATGCCAGGAACGTGACCAGGAGGTGTCACACAGACTCCTCAGTTTGGAAATGGAGATGAGCACCTCCCCCAGTAAATCAGAAGATGTTTACTTCTTGGGAGGAGAGTTATGACCAATCTCAATAAGATAGTGAAGAGTAGAGACATCACACTGGCAACGAAGATCCGCATAGTTAAAGCAATGGTATTCCCCATAGTAACCTACAAATGTGAAAGCTGGACCATAAGGAAGACTGAGCAAAGAAAGATGGATGCTTTTGAACTGTGGTGTTGTAGGAAAGTTCTGAGAGTGCCTTGGACTGCCAGAAGATCCAACCAGCCCATACTTTAGGAAATAAAGCCCAACTGCTCATTGAAGGGAAGGATATTCGAGGCAAAGATGAAGTACTTTGGCCACATCATGAGAAGACGGGAAAGCTTAGAGAAGACAATGATGCTGGGGGAAATGGAAGGGGAAAGGAAGAGGGCCTGACCAAGGGCAAGATGGATGGATAGCATCCTTGAAGTGACTGGCTTGACTCTGAAGGAGCTGGGGGTGGCGATGGCTGACAGGGAGCTCTGGTGTGGGCTGGTCCATGAGGTCACAAAGAGTCGGAAGTGACTAAATGAATAAACAACAAACCTCCCCCAGAGCCAGAGATGAGCACCACCTCCAGAGCTGGAGATGAAAGGGGAAGCCTTTGTCTTTGTGTTTCATTGTTTTCAAAGGCATTGAATGTTTGCCTGTGTTTGTATAAATGCTTGTATCTGCTCTGAGTCCCCCTGGGAAGATAGGGCTGAATATAAAGTTGTTGTTGTTGTTGTTGTTGTTGTTGTTGTTTTTGTTGTTGTTGTTGTTGTTGTTGTTGTTGTTATCTCTTTCACCAATTTTGACCCTCTTTCATGCATCAGAGCAATGGGACTTTAGACTGTATGGGATTCCTACATGCCTCTGCCCTATATATGTTGTCTCTAAAACTCCTCATTTGCTGAGGCTGCATTTACTCAAGAAGAAGAAGAAGAAGAGGAGGAAGAGGAAGAAGAAGAAGAAGAAGAAGAAGAAGTGAAGAAGAAGAAGAGGAGGAGGAGGAGGAAGAGGAAGAGGAAGAGGAAGAGGAAGAGGAAAAGGAAGAACTTTATTTTTCTACCCCACCTCCATCTCCCCGGAGGAACTCAAGGTGGCTTACATGGGGCCAAGCACAAAGCAAAATACAAGTAAAAGCAAAGCAATAACAATTTAAAACAGCATAAAACAACATAACAAGAATAACAAGCATCAAAAGCAACAGCAGACTAATTTTGGAGGGGGTGGACGAGGTCCACTACTCTATCAAAAAAATGCAGTTTCAAACTGTATTGTATGGCAGTGCAGATGGGACCTTCGTTAACCACTGTGGGGATGCCTTCAAGTAACCACACCATGTGAATTTGCAAGCACATAGAAGACTTCTCCCTCTCTTCTCCCCTCTCTCTTCTTCCTCCTCTAAGACAGCAAGTCCAGGCTTTGCTGAGTTGTCCTTTTCTTGAAACCTTTATAGTTAGCCTGGACTATAGAAAGGCACCGCAGGTATATATGTTTGAATGTACCTTTAAATGTAACTAGTACACAGGATTTTTTTAGCCATGGAGTTTGCACACTGCCTCTTGGCCTTATTTTGCTCAGAGTAATTTCAGAGGGACTCAAGAGATTCAGTGTTTTCCACTTCTGAGCTCTACTAAAGGAGGCTGAGTCTTAATTGAACCAGTCTTCATCTTTGCCAAAACAAAAAAAAGCAGTTTAAACACTGTGAATCTTCTTCTGTTCCAGTACTAATGAACTGAACACATCAATTGTTTTTAAAAAAATCTGAAGTGGTAAGTATTGAACCCAGACCACAGAAGCTAAATCCTGAACTGTATCAAGCAAGCATTAAGTTTCTTTCCATATTTTCTGTCTGCATTTTCCTTCCTCATTCTTTGCAAGTAATTTCAAAGCTACCCTGAGATTCCATAGTTCAGATCCATATAAGGATTTAGAGGAGTAATTCTGACCTATGTGAAAGCCAGCAAGGAACAAGAATGTCTGATATGAAATGAATGAGATAGTAAATAAAAGTATTGTTGCGAACATAGATTCACCGAGAAAACACATCATTCAATTCAATATCCTGCCTTGTGTTGCTGTGTCTATATGGAATGAAAGAAAAGGAAAGAAAATGTGGTTTTTTACAGAAATCATTTTTATTGTAAAGCTAGTGGGTTGTCTACATTTTTTTATTTGTCCGTTTTCTGCATAAACATAAAGATCTGATGGTTTACCAACTCTGGAGCATGCGACATGTAAAGTGCCCATGAGTGAAGCAATTGTTTTTTAAATTCATCCACACACTTGCAAAGATTTCTCCTGTGCTTTATTGATAGTCATAGCGAACGCAAGGCATATTGGAAATTGAAGTCATTAGTACTCAAGCATCATGTTGGTCGAAATGAGTGGTATGCCAATAACAAGCAATCATAGCACAACTTTGATTACTTATACTGCTGAGGTGAAATGACAGCCGTTCTGTGATTAGTTAGTATTTTTTATATTGCTGTGGAAAAAGGAAAGCAGCGCTGTGATTGGTAGTTATTTCTTCTACTGCTGTGGTGAAATGAAATCTGCTCTGTGATAGGTTGTATGTTTTAAGGCACCGTGAAGGTGCAATTGTAAGCCACCTTGAGTCCCCCTCAGAGTAGAGAAAGGCAGGATATAAATATAAATAAATAAATTCTTTTACTGCTGAGGTAAAAGGAAAGCTGTGCAGTGATTTGGTTGCAAGAGCTCAGTTTTCATTTCTTATGCTGCTGAGGTAAAATAAAAGTTAGGCTGTGAGCAGTTGCTTTGGGTATCACAGATTCCACTTTGTCTATTCCTGGACAGCTAGTTTTACTCTAAATACACGCTTGTCTTCAAATGCAACGTTGTGTCAAAATTTCAAGTCAATCAACCGACTACCTTTTGAGTTTTGAGAGCACAAATATACACAGGCTAAGATGTTATATATAAAGATAAATCCAATGATACATTATTCCGGAAGAGAAGTGGGACAGAAAGTTGCCTTCACCAATGATACTTAGTTCTCTTACAAAAAGTATGAGAAAGACTTCAAACTCCCTACCTGTCGTGAATCTAGACCAGTGGTTCTCAACCTTCCTAATGCCACAACCCCTTAATACGCTTCCTCATGTGGTGGTGACCTCCAACCATAAAATTAGTTTCATTGCTACTTCATAACTGTTATTTTGCTGCTATTAGGAATAGTAATGTAAATATCTGATATGCAGGATGTATTTTCATACACTGGACCAAATTTGGCACAAATACCCAATATGCCCAAATTTGAATACTGGTGGGATTGGGGGAGGGTATTGATTTTGTCCTGTGGGAGTTGTAGTTGCTGGGATTTATAGTTCACCTACAATCAAAGAGTATTCTGAATTCCACCAACAATGGAATTGAATCAAACTTGGCACACAGAACTCCCATGACCAATAGAAAATACTGGAAGGGTTTGGTGGGCATTGACCTTGAGTTTTGGGGGTTGCCGTTCACCTACATCCAGAGAGCACTGTGGACTCAAATAATGATGGATCTGGACCAAACTTGGCACGAATTCTCAATATGCCCAAATATGAACACCAGTGGAGTTTGGGGAAAATAGACCTTGACATTTGGGAGTTGTAGTTGCTGGGAGTTATAGTTCACCTACAATCAAAGAGCACTCTGAACCCTAGCAACGATTGAACTGGGCCAAACTTCCCACACAGAACCTCCATGACCAACAGAAAATACTGTGTTTTCTGGTGGTCTTTGGTGACCCCTCTGACACCCCCTCGTGACCCCTCCAGGGGTCCTGACCCCCAGGTTGAGAAACACTGATCTAGACCGTGATGAATGAAACATTTTTGCTATAGGCAGTAAAGGGGAGGGGAAGGCGCAGAGGGCATTACTAGTACTGAAGCAGGTACTAATTCCTAGAAGACAGGCTAAACTTTAAACCTTGAAAGTAAAATGGGTGGTTTGCACAGAGGATAAATTGAATAAGCTGTAAAAAAATTAATTAAAGGCAGATTCCCAAATACAGTCGAGTCTCTCTATTAATTTTAAATTTTTCTACAGATTACAGTCCACAAATGAAATGCTTCACTTGGTTTGGGATTACATTTTTATATCTCAATGTATCATCCATAACTGGAAATAAATTGCACTGATTTGAATCGACAATATTTGCTCGTAATACATTTAGGACTGCATTCTTAGGCCTCAGTTCAGACAACCGCTATTAATCTCAAACAAACATAAATTGTGGCCTGTCTATTGTCATTTCTTTTCAAGCACTTTTTCTTCTGGTACAAAGATAATACTTAAGATAATAATCTTATATTTTATGTTTTATGTAATTTTTCATGTTGTTGTTTGTGTTTTGATTTCATTTATTGTATTGTGTTGTTGGCCTTGGCCTTATGTAAGCCGCCTTGAGTCCCCATTGGTACAAATAAAGTTTTTTATTATTAAGTGGGCCCAAGAAAGGCACCACTGCTTTGTGGATTTTGGGCTTTGCTATGTTGCATGGCCAACATAGCAACGAGGAGTGTGCAAATCTTCACTTTGAAATCATAACTCATATCTTATTCGTAAGTTTTATAGATATGAACAGATATTAAGAAACACAGAGAGAGTGCGTATAGGGGGGGGGGGTGCCCACATAAAAACTTAAGAATCAAAATTCACCCAATACATTTTCATTTGAATTCTGTAATGGTACAAAGTCAGTTTCATTTTCAGCGCAAGCAAGGCAAAGCCAAAAAGGCTGTGATTCCTCTTTAAGTTAAGAATAGATAGGCTGATTCTCACCATAAAGAGAAGAAATCAGCAGGGTGGGACGAGCTGAGTGAGCTGGGAAAGAGACTGAGGGAGCACAGAATTCTGGGAAATGTAGTTCAGGAATGTGAGGAGCCCTATGGCAGAGAATTCAAAAGGCCCTGCCCTAAACTACATTTCTCAGAATTCTGTTCAGCATCAGAAAGCCCCAATTAGGATAAGAGAGAGATTTGTCCCTCCAAGTCTGATAAATTGCTGAATCTGACAGAAGATTGGGAAAAGGGAGGTTAAAAGTGGGGGAAAAAATCCAAACTGGTAGAGATTCTGCTTACCTTCCACCAAGGAGGTGAGTAAAGTGACATTTGCCGCTTTGCGCCTGCCGGCTGGTAAATTCAAACCAATTTTTTCTAGCCTCTCTCGCAACGATCTGCCCCCATTTTTCGATTTGGCTCTGCAACAGAAAGAACAAACAAAGGCCCTGGTTCAAAGCTCAAGGAATGGTCCCAAGGAAAGAATGGGCGAGGGCGATTTTGGGAGGTGGAAAGGCTGCTTGGAGCTGAAAATGGCTCAAGATGCCATTGCTGTAGCTGGAGGGGTTCAGGGAGATGAGAGTGTGCTTGGCCTCTGCAAAGAGCCTCCCTGTGATGGTTTGCTGCCTGCTTTCTTTCAGGTGCTTTCCAACTTATGGTGAGACTGGATCTACACTGCCCTATATCCCAGGATCTGATCCCAGATTATCTACTTTGAACTGGACTATATGAGTCTTCACTGCCAGATAATAATCTATATAAATAAAAATGTAATGTTTGTTTGTGGGATTAACATAACTCAAAAACCACTGGAGGAATTGACACAAAATTTGAACACAATACACCATCACTCATTAAAAAAAACACTGAAAAACACAGCAGAAGAGACTTAAAAAGACAAAATTAAAAAATACATTACAACTCATACACAAAACCACACACACACACACATATGCAAACACACATATATACACATATACACAAATACATACACATACATGGACATATATACACACACAAAACACATATACACAGACTGGGCTACAGCAACGCATGGCAGGGGAGAACTAGTCTCAGATAAAAAGATAATATGGGATCAGATCTGAAGATATAGGGCAGTGTAGATCCAACTTAAGATGAGACTATCATGGGGTTTTCTTGGCAGGATTTGTTTGGTTTTGCCCTCCTCTGAGGTTGAGAGAATGTGACTTGCTGTGACCAAGTGAGGATTCGAACCCTGTTCAGGGTCCTAGTCCAACACCCAGAGCACAACCCCATACTGTCTCTTAATGAGTGGAGATTTATGCAAGAAAAAATGGTCTGGCTTTAAACAGTTTATATTTGCCTGTATCAAATGCATCTCAGATATCTTTTGGAGGCATCTTTGAACCAAAAATGGAAAGAGCTCCAATTACAATTGCTTGCTACATCCTGCCCCTAATGAATGAAAGCTTGTGGTAACTGAACTACTGGGGAAAGGCTGTGGTTGGGTGCTAACAGCCAACTTAGAGTAATAAAAGGAAATTTCACTTGTCGGTATTTTCTTACTTCCTTGTTAAAGCAAAGAATGCAGCTATATCCTTGCAGAAACTGGTGCACATTCTAGACGGGGGTCTTCTTAATTTTTTACATTCACAACCTTTTCCATCTGATATTTTTTGTACGTGACATGGGAATATAAACTAAATCAGACATTTACTGATAATAAACCAGCATTAGCAGGGCTTGCTAAACAGGCTGCTTCTCCTTTTTGTGGAATACAGCTGAAGCATTTTCTGCAGAGTCTGCTGAAAACACTGCTGCTCAATGCTCCTCAAAGTTTGTGTAAATGGGTGGCATTCAGAAACCTTTTCCCATTCCCAAATTTTTCATGACCCCAACATTGAGCTCAGGGGACCCTATTTGGCATCGGGACCCTATTTGGAGTCAGGACCCACCATTTAAGAAGGTCTGTCTAGACTATCAACTGGGTAGACCTTGCCTTCTGTAATAAGAGAAATCCCTGCCAATAGCAAATGGCTCCATATTTTCTCTTTCACTTGGGCTGGATCTATACTGACATATAATGCAGTTTAAGAGACATTATATGGTAGTATAGACCCAGCGATATATATCTTTACTTTTATCCGGTTTTCAAGTGAGAGCAACCTACCACAAAATCCCGAAGACTTAACATTAGGAATCCAACATCTGCATTAACTTTCTTCTTCAAAGCAATCTCTTACTCTGCTCACCTGGGACCCTTCCACACTGCTATATAACCCAGAATATCAAGGCAGATAATCCACAATATCTGCTTTGAACTGGATTATCTAAATCCACACTGCCATATAATCCGGTCCAATGTGGATTTTATACAGCCGTGTGGAAGGGGCCCAAGACTTTCATCATACTAAAAGTAGTGACTGAACATCCAAAAACAAATCAGACACAGTCACTCCAGAAGTCTAACAGAAAGGCAAAAAAGTGGCCTGCTCAGGAGACAGTTCTTCCCTCGTGGACCTCAAGGTACCTCAGTCAAAGATAGACGTTCCTACTGAACTGAGGTTTCAGACTCAGAAGAACAGTTCTGCCAGATGAGACAAAAGCCTTAACAAGTCCAGCCCTCCATCTACACCAGAGGTTCTCAACCTGGGGTCCCCAGATGCTTTTGGCCTTCAACTCCCTGAGATCCTAATAGCTGGTACACTGGCTGGGATTTCTGGGAGTTGTAGGCCAAAAACATCTGGGGACCCCAGGTTGAGAACCACAGATCTACACAGTGGGTATTCCAGATACCTAGGGGAAGGCTTCAAATATGATTCTCAGGCATGCTGATCATGTTACCGATATTAAATTACCTAAAACTATATATCAGTTACAAGATGCTGGTACTCTGAGAGATATAGCCTCTAAGGCTAAATGTATCTATTATGACTATGAGAGGATAAGAAGTCAAGTACATGGCCATTATCTAGAATATCTGTGCACAAAGGGATCTTGGATTACCTAAGAGGCTAAGTGAAAGAAGGAAGCTGATAGCATATGTTTTTGTGAACTAACTGATATCACACTAGAGCTTAGAAGTACGCAAAGAATATGCATGCCGTTTGAAATCCTGTGGCTGTATCCTGTTGACTCTTGTGGTTGTAGTTTAGGAAGAGGCCTTTAAAATGCTCATCCAGAGAGTTCCTGGGTCTCACTAAATTGCAAACCCCAGAATTCTGCAGGAGGCAGCCTGCAGAATTCAGCAGCCTGATCTCAGATGGATTATGCTCTTTGCCTACTCTCTAAACTAGTGTTTCTCAACCTGGGGGTCGGGACCCCTAGGGGGGTTGCGAGGGGGTATCAGAGGGGTCACCAAACACCATCAAAAACACAGTATTTTCTGTGGGTCATGGGGTTCTGTGTGGGAAGTTTGGCCGAATTCTATCCTTGGTGGGATTCAGAATGGTCTTTGATTGTAGGTGAACTATAAATCCCAGCAACTACAATTCCCAAATGTCAAGGTCTATTTTCCACAAACTCCACACATTTGGGCATATTGAGGATTCATGCCAAGTTTGGTCCAGATACATCATTGTTTGAGTCTACAGTGCTCTCTGGATGTAGGTGAACTACAACTCCCAAACTCAAGGTCAATCCTTCCAGTATTTTCTCTTGGTCATGGGAGTTCTGTGTGCCAAGTTTGGTTCAATTCGTTGGTGGAGTTCAGAATGCTCTTTGATTGTATGTGAACTATAAGTTAAGGTCCTGGGTGGTTCATAAAGGGAGATGCTTTTAAATATGTAAGTTGGGCCAGAACCGTTTAGGGCTTTATACGCTAAAGCCAGCACTTTGAATTGTGCCTGGTAGCAAATTATGAAGTAGCAATGAAAATAATTTTATGTTTGGGGGTTACCACAACATGAGGAACTGTATTAAGGGGTCGTGGCATTAGGAAGGTTGAGAAACACTGGTCTAAGTTCTAGGCAGAGATTCTCAACCATATGGGTCCCCAGATGTTTTGGCCTTCAACTCCCAGAAATCCTAACCGCTGGTGAACTGGCTGGGATTTCTCGGAGTTGTAGGCCGAAACGCCTGGGGACCCACAGGTTGAGAACCAATGCAACTCTAGTGTGATAGATAATACTTCCTGAAATACACTTACTCTATTGAAGCTTACACCATCAACTTTGCTCTCTCATTTAGTTTCAAAGATGCTTACATTATCTCATTGCATATTTTAAAATAAGTCCTTAGCTGCCTTATTAATATTTTCCATGGATGTATATATATCCTGCTCCCTTTAAAGCCAACTAAAATGATGGCCATCACCTCATCATATTAGTTCAAAACATGGCAGCCAGATTGGTCACTAGTACACCTTGGAATGATGATATTACACCTCTATGTCAATCACTCCACTGGCTGCCAATTAGTTTCCAGGTAAAGTACAAAGTGTTGGTTATTACCTTTAAAGCCCTACATGGTTTGGGTCCAAGTTACCTGTGGGATTGCCTCCTCCCGTATAATCCACCCCGTACACTTAGGTCTTCTGGGGGATGTTTACTCCAGTCAGTCAGGACTAAGCTGGCAACGGTCACCCAGAGGCCGTTTTCTTCAGCCACCCCTAGATTGTGGAATGATCTGCCAGAAGAGATTTGACAGCTGAATACGCTGTCTGAATTTAAAACAGCATTACAGACCAATCTCTTCCAGCAAGCCTATCCAGATTATTATAAATTATGAATCTTAAATTATGAATTTTAAACCAATTATTTGAATATGTATTCATTTTATATGTTTTAAACTGATCCTATGTGTGTTTAACAGATATATGTGCCTTTAAATGCTGTTATGTGTTTTTATCTGATGTGATGTTTTGTATTGCTATCTGTTGTTGATTTGTGGAGAGAGGCAGGTTAAAATAAATATATTATTGTGATTGTTTTTATTTGGTGGTGGTGAAGATTTCCACAGTTTAATAATGTGTCTAGCGAAGAAATACATTCTTGAATCTATTCCATATCTCCCACCATTCAGCTATATGAGATTATCTTGGCTTCTCGAAGGATGGGACACATTATCCTATTCTATTTCTCTGTATCATGCATAATCTTGTATCCATCATTATCATGGCATATCCTCTACCTGACTTTTTGTCCCCCTAAATTAAGAAGTCCCAAATGTTGTAAAATCCTGAGTATTATTTGTTGTAATCCCCTGGTTATTTTGGTTGCATTTGAAACATATTTCCCATGTCTGTGACATAATTTTCCAAGTATGGAAAACAGAGGTGTACAAAATATCCAGAATTATTAATAACAATAATCTAAATTATTTTGGTGCCTTTCCTAATGACCCCTGCCTTGGTTTTGCCTTTATCATAGATGTTACACAATCCTTTGCTGTTTTCAAAAAGTTGCCCACTACAATGGTCAAGATCTCATTCTTGGTCATTCATCACCTGCTCAAGTATATCAGTGGGAATTTTCCTTTGTTATGCTTTGCTTTACATGTTGTAAACAAATATTACAATTGCCATATTGTTGCCATAAAGTCCAGTTTTCACCACCAGGAACATTTCAATGTGATCTGTATAATTGGTCATTTAACTGCTGACCCCTAAACTCCAAATCAAAGATCTGGTTCCACCACAGTTCTGGGGAGAGTGCGGATGAGCTCCCTCTATCAGCTCCAGCTCCTCATGCAGGGACATGAGGGAAGCCTCCCACAAGGATGGTAAAACATCAAAAACATCCAGGCGTCCCCTGGGCAGCATCATTGCAGATGACCAATTCTCTCACACCAGAAGTGACTTGCAGTTTCTCAAGTCGCTCCTGACAACGGAAAAAAAAAAACACAGCTCCCTGGGTGAACCCACTCGTTACATTCTTCCATTGTAGAGCTATCCCCTTTCTATTGTTTGATTCCTGTTATTTAACCAGTTACTGATCTAGAAAAGAGTCCAGCCTCTTATTATATGGTTGCTAAGGTAATTCTGAAATGTTTGAGGGAGCTAAATATGTCATTATCACCAGATTATTTCTTCCAGTGCTTTTTGAATGGCTAGTGATGTATTAGTTCACCAGATCATCAGAGTAAAAAACGCATCTGTTTCTGAAGAGTCAGAGCAGTAGCACAAATGACAAGGGGTGGACTGGATGTCCCTTGTGGTCTCTATGAAATCCAATTACCTACATAAACTGATATGGATGACAGTGAAGGAAAACACAATACCGTGTGTTTAGTATTTCAAAGATCTGCATGTATATTTTTTATTAATTCTTATAATATCCTAAAGCAATCCCCTATTATCAGTATCCATTTAGTTGAGAACTGGAGGGATTGAGGTTCAAATATAGTGCATGTGGATCACACAAACACCAATTGTTGTGGTGGTTGTTGATTAATGACTTTATGGGGGAGTTTTTGCAACGTATGGCAACACTAACATGAAACTATCACTATGCTTTCTTGGACTTTCAGTAGTGGGAGGGTTGCTCTTGCTATCTACACTGACCATTTAATGCAGTTTCAAAGCAGTATTGAAGAAAGTGGTTTCAGTGTGCAGATTATTCTGCAGGAGATCTTGGAATCAGTTTAAGCCCAAATGGTGATTACACAATTGGCAGAACACTGATGCATGCTTTCTTTTCCATACTTTTGTGGGAATCTGATGTATGCCCACTGCAGTTCAAAGCTAGCTTTGAACTGCATTAAATGATCAATGTAGATAGGGCATCTGAGAGAGTGTGAGACCTTATCCCAGGTCACCCTTTTGGTCTGCAGGGATCCAAACGCTGGTGTCCTAGACTCCAATGCTCAAATCACTGTACAGTGCTGGCTCTCATGTCAACAATTTTGTACACCAGTTCAAATATTAGAAATCATTGCTGTGTTTAATTATTTGTTTCAAAATAGTAATAACTTGTCCTCTAAATTAAAAAAAATAGCATAGCCTACAACAATATTTAAAAGCAAATTAACATCTCTAAGAAACAATTTCTCACCATTGAGCAAAAAAAATATGGTGCTACAACAGAACATCCTAAAAGTCTTTGATCAGCTGTTCTTGTTATTTCCAAAGTTGGGTCACCCGAGAAAGGTTTCTAATATGCTCTCAACCATCAGACCCATTAAAGGTGGAAACTTTCAGATTCATGAATCCAAAGTTGTACAATACTTTGAAGATAAACCCCATGATGTTGAACTAACTAGAGTGAACACCAGCACCCTTGTTTACCAACTGGTGAGATATGTTCCAGAAGGCCAGTCCATGATGAAAGATTTGCAATGCTTGGAAGCTGATCCCAGTGTCAAGGTGTCTGACAAATATGAGCACCACTGCTTACTTTAAAAGCTTTTCCCATAAACAACCCCTCTAAACCCCATCACTAGTTGCAGATCTGCCTACTCCAAGGGCCTTACCTTCTAAGTACTCCTCCAAGTAGTGAGGCATTCAAACATTCTGGAGGAGAAAGGCGCCTCTGCACTTCTCCGACCGTTACTTTGTATTTAGAAGTTGAACTGAGCAAGGACAGCCGCCCAGGCACCGAACAAAACACTTCGCCTGTGTTCACGGACATGCCGCCGAGGAAGCCATCTTTGTTCATCATCAAGGAAGTAACAGATTTTGGAGGAACTGGAACTGGGAAGAGAGAAAAGTAGTGTGAGCAAGATCACATTATAGGGATTTTCATACAACGACATTCACCCAGGAGTAAGTCCTGTTGACTACTTCACTTGCAGGTTTAGATGACTTCCTGAAAAGTTGCAGATGCAGTACGGCATGATAATGGGATTTTCATACTGTGCGGTTTATACTGTGACCATGTCTAGATAGCCAGGTCCTATACCACATTGTTATTTAGTTCTAGGAAGGGGCAGTCATGGCATGGGAATGAAATCTGGTGTCTGGCATTTCTCAGCAGCAAAGCAAATGATGAAAGATAATATGAGAATGGTATGATGGGTTAAAACCCTTGTGCTGCTGAACTGAAGGTTGGCTGAACTGTTGACCTTCAGGTCAGCAGTTCTGTCTGCAAGACAAGATGAACTCTCATTTGTCAGCTCCAGTTCCTATCAACCTAGCAATTAGGAAACATGTGATGTGAGTGGATAAATAGGTACAAATTCAGTGGGAAAAGGCAAAGAGACACTCCAAGGAATCTTGCCAGCCACAATCAGAAGATGACAACGCAGGCTCCTCTGTCTGAAAAATGGAGGAAAGCACCTCCACAGAACCAGACATTAAGCACTGCCTCCAATCACCGGAAATGAAAAGGAGAAGCCTCTGCCTTTGTTTGTGTTTGTGTGTCTCATTATACGTAAATGATTGCAAAAGCATGGAACATTTGCCATGCTTTTGTAGGGTTTGCATATTCTTTTTGCACATTCTGCCAAGGCTCCTTCAAGATGAACTGAACCACCTCAACTGGGCTCTACAGGCCAATGGATACTCCACCTCAGACATCAGAAGAGCTGCAAGACTGAGAACAAGCCATGAGAATAAAGACTAAGATCCACCCAGAGGAAAAGTGTTCTTGCTATACATCAAGGGATGACTGCATAGGGAAGCTGATGAGGAAACACAACATACAAACTATCTACAGACCCACCAAGAAAATCCAACAAATGCTACATTCAGCAAAGGACAAGAGGGATCCCCTCACTTCTGCAGGAGTCTACCAGACACCATGCAGCTAGGACAAGTGTACATAGGGACCACCAAATGCAGCATTGCCCAAACACGAATCAAGGAACATGAAAGGCACTGCAGACTACTTCAACCAGAGAAGTCAGCCATAGCAGAGCACCTGATGAACCAACCTGGACACAGCATTTTATTTGAGAACACAGAAATGCTGGACCACTCTCACAACCACCATGTCAGACTACACAGAGAAGCCATTGAAATACACAAGCATGTGGACAATTTCAACAGAAAGGAGGAAACCATGAAAATGAACAAAACCTGGCTACCGGTATTAAAAAAACTCTAAAATTACAACAGCACAACAACAGAGAGGAAACAAACAAGGACATCTAATCACCTCTCAACAAAAGTTTTCCATAGGCACTGTCAGGCCATTATATGCTAATCAAGGTGGTCAGTTGAAACATTCACACCTAGCTCCAGCAGACAAGCGCCCTTTGTCCCACCCTGGTCATTCCACAAATATATAAACCCTTTTTCTTAGTTCCAACAGACCTCACTACCTCTGAGGATGCTTGCTATAGATGCAGGCAAAACGTCAGGAGAGAATGCCTCTAGACCATGGCCATATAGCCTGAAAAAACCTACAACAACCCAATTTTTGAAAAGTGTTTCTCTGATTTGCCCAATTCTGTTCCTAGGTCTCATGACAACCTTTCCTTCCTTCCTTCCTTCCTTCCTTCCTTCCTTCCTTCCTTCCTTCCTTCCTTCCTTTTTGGTCTATATAATTTATTCATTCCCCTGTCCCTCCCAAGGAATATACATGTTGCTATTTGTGAAGACAGTATTTTCCCATATATGATTTCTATCACTATATGCACCAATCAAAGCTAACTTCTCCCACCCTCCCCACTAAAAACAATAATCAAAATAATAAAATAAAAAGGTCAAAGTGGACTTTCCACCTCCTACCTCAAAGATATACAATGAAAATAGTGTTGTAATCTCACTAATCTTTTATTTTAGACAGTTTTTTCATTCTACCTCATTTTCTTCAAATCTTCAAAATTAGCAAGCATTTTTACGTTTTCTTTTTTCTTTATACTCATAAATTGTTCCCATTCCTTTTTTTAAAAAAAAACTATTAATAGATTTCTCATTTCCCAAACAAAATGACTTATCCATGTCTACCACTTCTGGGCCTTTTGTAATCCAATTTTCTTTCAGGGCTGGCTCTTTAGCTTTCCATGTTTGTGCATAAAGTAATCTTGCTGCAATAGTCATATAATGTAATAAGTTGAAATTCATTGTTTTTGTTTTTTTCATTTGGAAGTTCCAGTAGAAATAAAGTTGAATCTAGGTATATTCCAATTTAAAATATCTTTTGTAATCAATTTTGTATCAATTTTTTTGCTTTGATGCATGACTATAACATATAATAAAAAGTACATTTTCAACATATTTTTAGTGTCCTTGTACATCCTCACCAATTTGACTGGAGCCATGCACCATCTATATATCATTTTATAGGAATTCTCTCAGATCAAAAATATCTTTTTATTCTTTTACACATTTTCTTCCATCTCTCCAGCTCAATATTTTGAGCACATTGAATCATATATCCTTTCATTTGTTCCACCTCTAGTTTCCATTTTCCCAATTCAGTTGACATTATCTGTGCATAGATTTCAAATTGAATAGATTTCAGTTTTGCTTTCTTGAATTTCAAACAGTTTGATCCAATTTGCATCTTTCATAAAGTTGTTTATGTTTGCACCAACTGAATTCCATTCATAGAATCATAGAGTTGGAAGAGATCTCATGGGCCATTGAGTCCAACCCCCTGCCAAGAATCAGGAAAATTGCATTTAAAGCACCCCTGACACATGGCCACCCAGCCTCTGTTCAAAAGCTTCCAACAATTCTTGTGGTGTTTTAAATCTATGTTGATCCTTTCCAAACCCTATGAAATTTCTGCATGTTGTCCATTTTACATTTGTTGTCTTTTGTAGATAATAAAATGCACGCTGAGTAGAAATCCAAAGAGGTATTTTATTACCTAGTCTTGTTTTGAATGTATTCCAAATTCTTAAAAGATTTTTCCTTATAAAATAGTTATTGAAGTCTTTATTTGCTCTCACTTTATCATACCACAAACAACTATGCCTGTTCCGTCGTGCGCTGGACCTGTAACAGTTGTCTTTTCTATAGGACATATACTTTAAGCCCAGCGGGAAGCCAGGGGGCCTCAAAGAGAGGTTCTCGGGGATTTTTCTGAAGTAATGTCTTTAGAGTCTTTAATGATACAACAAAGTCTTTATTGTGGAACAAATAACAAATCTTCAATGGTTCAAACAACACTTCAAGGCTTTCTTAGTCTAGTCCTCAATGGACTGGTACCTGACTTTAATTAACTGTACTTTCTCTGTGGGGGAAAAAAAACCCTATTTAACCTCTCCCAGGCTGTTTACTATCTATGCCTCATCGGTGTGGGTCCTACTACTGATTCCAAATGCATCTGGGTATCGAGTAGACCTACCAGCCGAGGCTTGTAGATATTTCAGATGGAGTTCCATGGATCTGTAGTGCTGTCCTCCCTCAGAGAATTCTTTGAGAACTTCAGGGCTGTTTTCCCTCTGATTGCTGTGAGGCTGAGAGGCTGTGAGCAATCAGCCAGAGCCTTGGGACCTTTTCCCTGGAATTTCTGTTTCTGTTTCCCCGGATGTTCTTGAGAAAAGAAGCTTTTCTACGGGACGAGCTGGTCTACGTCCTATAGTTTAACTTCCTTATGTGAGACTGCCTTATGTGAGACTGCCCAAAAATGGCTCCTTCCTCCCCCCTCCCCCCCCCCCCGAGCCCTGAACAAGGGGCAGAACCAAAGCTTAATTATGATGGACAGGGGGCCTGCCCTATGACTGCAAACAGATAACAGAAAGAAAATAAAGTTGGAGCTCCTGGTACAGCCGTACCAGCACAATGCCATCCAAATCTGAGGTCATGACCTTTAACTCTGTCATTTTCCAGGGAAAGTCAGTTCTTCAACTAGACTAAAGAACAATTTAAAATATAATTGTCCAATGCCATCGCTTTTTTATCATCTGGGAGATCACAAATATATTCTTTGGGGGTTTTTTCTCCTTGCCATAGAAATGTTGGCAATTTTTTTTTTGCCATTTTTTTAAAAGAAGAATTCAAGATTGGAATTGCTTGAAAAAGTAATAGCATTTTTGGCAAAACTTTCATTTTTATGGAAGATAGTCAGAGATTAAGACTTTTACAGTTCTGTAATTCTTATTTTATTTCTTTCCATATCTTTTCACCATTATCTTGGAATAAAGTTGAATTTCTATTTGATACATTTCTTTCTAAATATTTCTCTCTTTTTTTTTTACCTCTGGGCATCCACATACCTTTTCTAATAGTACTTCTTCTTCTTTTGTTAAATTCTTCATCAACATTTTTGCTTTTTGTTTATTTACTCTGAGGCCTGCTACTTCTCCACATTATTCCAAGCATCTCATAAGAGAAATTATGATTTCCAGTGGACCTTTTAATACAATCATTATTCAGTGTTCTCAACTGTATGGATTTTTAAAATCTTCAAAACCTTCAACCTCTTCTTTTTTCTTATTTCTTTTAGTAGTATTCCCAAAGAGGGAATAAAAAGAAGTGGTGAAACCATTTCTTTTTCCTTTTTCTGTTTTGCAAATGTTGGCTAATTCTCCATTTATTCATATTTTTGCACATTTGTCTATCATAGATTGCTTTTAGTTTGAAATTTTCTCCCACATTCATTTTTTCTACTACTGCAAGCATAATATTTCCATTTAAATTGTCAAAAGCCTTCTCATACTATTGAGCTCTGTAGAAGACTTAATAATTCAAATGACATGCTTTGTCAACTTGTTTCCCCTTTCATACTCCAGTTTGCAGTCTCTCAGCAGGACTAAGTACAAAGCTAAAGTTCAGTTTAAACGTATGTCAAAAAATGACTCAATTAACATGCACACACAGAGAGACGTTGAACCCACCTTGTGGAAGTGTGGTTCACCTTGGGAGCAAAGAGGATGCTCTGGATTACTATGTTTTAAAGCAGAACTCCTGGAGCTTTAGCTGGTATTGCAGGAGAAAATTTGACAAACTACCAGTGGCTAGCACAAGATGTGGTAAGTTTATCCCTTTGGTAAACTCAGTAGGATGCCAGATAGTCCCCAACCCACCCAACCACACACTGAGATGTTGCTCATTTTGCATAGATTCTAAAAGAATCCTTAGAGACAGTCAGCTTTGGCCTGTGATCCATGCTTCTGACTAACTTGGAGATCACATTTTGTTTTCCTTGCTAGTGATTAAGATCTCAAGAACTGCAGAAGGTAGCTTGTTACTGTGCTCCGTTTTTTGTTTTGTTTTTTTTAAAATATTTTAATTAAAAATAAACAACAAACCAATGCATGAGCTTTGCTGATGCGTCCTCTCGACCCTCCCTTCCACCACTTTTGTTCAGTCATCTGCTACCTTAAACTGTGGTATCAAGGGAAAGGTTTTCATTAGTAACTAGTTGTACGTGCCACGCATTGCTGTGGCCAACCTCCCCTCCCTCTTTCTCTTCTTTCTTTCTCTCCTTCCCTCCCTCTTTCCTTCCTTCCCTTTTTTCTTTCTTTCTCTCTTTCCTTCCTTCTCTTCTTCCCTTTCACTCCCAACCTTTTCTTTCCATTCCTCTTTCTCTCCTTTCTTCCTTCTCTACCTATTCTTGGACTGCAACTCCCAGCAGTCCTCCCAATCTATCTATCTACCTACCTATTGATCACTATCTAATCTATCTATCTGTAGGATTGCTGGGAGTTGCAGTCCAGGAACAGGAAATTGGAAATATGCAGGGATTGGGATGCTCTCAAAAAAAATCCAAGGAGAAGAATGCTTGCAGCTTGGAAGCAGTCCATTTGGATCATCCGCCTCTGCTAAAAGGTCTGGTCTAGGGGATTCTGGGAGCTGTAGTCTGAAAGAGATTGTGGATGTGTTATTGTGTGTTTTGTTTGCCAGGGGGAGTCGTTTTTGCGCATGCGCTGTAGCATCTTTTTTTTTTTGCTTTTTTTGGCTGTTAAAGTCCCTTCCACTGTGTTTTTCAGTGTTTTTATGAGTGATGGTCACTTGTTGGCCTGGTAGGTGTCTTGTGCCCAAATTTGGTGTCAATTCATACAGTAGTTTTTGAGTTATGTTAATCCCACAAATGAACATTACATTTTTTTTTATATAGATGGGTTGTCTTCACTTCTGCAACATGTGACATGATGGGCCACAACTCCTGGTTGGTCAGGACAGTTATAAAGTCAATCATTGTATTGCAGGCATCCTTACACACCTGCGGTTCTGAATTTCATGGGTGTGATTACTTATAGCTTTAGTTAGCATGTTGGCTTTTGCACTTCATGACCAGCCCTGCCCTTGCAGTTGTATTGTACAAGCTGTTTCCCTGCCCTCTTAGCTCTGAACATTGTGCTCAGCTACTGGTTGTTAGTTGTTGGTGGTTTATGTTTTTATGATGTCTTGCATGGTTTTTGTTTTAATTTATTGTAATGCAATGTATTTTATTGTGCTATACTTTAATGTTGTTGACTGGGCCTGGTCCTCATGTAAGCCGCCCCAAGTCCCTTCAGGGAGATGGTGGCGGGATGTAAGAATAAAGTTATTATTTCTTATTATTCAGTCTGGAAGGAGCCCCCAGTGGCGCACTGGGTTAAACCATTGAACTGCTAAACTTGTTGACCGAAAGGTTGCTGGTTCAAATCCAGGGAGAGGCCTGAGCTACCACTTTCAGTCCCAGCTTCTGTCAACCTAGCAGTTTGAAAACATGCAAATGTGAGTAGATCAGTAGGTACTGCTCCGGCAGGAGGTAACGGCACTCTATATAGTCATGCCAGCCACATGACCTTGGAGGCATCTATGGACAATGGCAGCTCTTTGGCTTAGAAATGGAGATGAGCACCATTCCCTAGAGTCGGATGCAACTGGACTTAATGTCAGGGGAAAACCTTTACCTTTACCTCATTCTAGCAAGCAAGCAAGAGTCCAAAAGTGGCAGGCTCAAACCCAGAACCTCAATCAATGGCTGATACCAAATGAGAGACTCCAACCTGGGCACACTGAAAACTGGGCGACTTGGAAGGCGCTGAACAGACTGCGTTCTGGCACCACGAGATGCAGAGCCAACCTTAAGAAATGGGGCTACAAAGTTGAATCCACGACATGTGAGTGTGGAGAAGAGCAAACTACAGATCACCTACTGCAATGCAACCTGAGCCCTGCCACATGCACAATGGAGGACCTTCTTGCGGCAACACCAGAGGAACTCCAAGTGGCCAGATACTGGTCAAAGGACATTTAATCAACTACCACGCTTGCAAACTTTGTGTTTTGTATATTTGTTTGTTTGCTTTGTTAAAAATGTAATGCAAATGTCTGGTTGCTCCTGACACAATAAATAAATAACCTCATTCTAGAAATCTCTAGGATCAGTGTGACTGGAGAAAGTTGACAATAGAACCACACTGAAGGACTTAGAGATTTCTTCTTATAGGAATCTGTACGTCCTTGAATGTAATTCTACAGTCAACTTCTAGCAGGAAGACATAGACATTCCTAGAGAAGTATTTTCTCCAGTAAATAAAAAACAATTTATTTGCAGTTTTTCACTTTCACAGGAGTCCTGTGCCTAAAACTCCAGTGAATGTGAAGGGCTCGCGGTACAGTTCAAGTCATGTCAGAATAATCCATGTGAAAATACTGGCTTGATTTCAAGTCCATCCCATGAGTTGGAATTCAGGAATCATAGGGATTGGCTTTGCAGAGACAAAACATAGAATAATTGCACAATGAATAGTGTGGAACAAGGCTGATATTATCTGGCTGCAAATTAAGAATTTTAGGGTTTGTTCTTAGACTATATTTTTAGAGTAGCCATTTATGCATTTCTTGGTATTCCTGCAGCATAGCTGCCACTACAAGATGCCAGAAATGATGGGAGTGAGCTATAATTAAACCTTGGCACCATCCTCCTTCTCTTTATTCACCTTATTGAGTTACCCTGTTGTTTGTAAGGGCTCTTGTACTTATGTAGCGACTGAAAGCAATGATGGATTTTAGGCCACCATCCAAATGAATGCATGTATAACAAGGGCACCTTTCCCTCACAATGATCTCTTGCATGGCTCACAAACCCACTGAGCCAGGGACCTTGACAGCTGCTTATTTAGGCCCCATGCAAATTCAGTGGGATCATGTTATATCCAATAGAAGGATTTATTTCTCATATGACTTGGGCTCACATTTATAAGGACAGGCAAGAAGAAGGAATGTGACTGTGCCGGTTGAGGTCCTACTGCTCTCACATAAACATGAGCGCTAATACAAAGGGGAAAGATCAGACAGCCAAGGAAAATGTTATATTTGACTGTGTAATACTTCTTGTTATCTCATCAGAGCAGAGATCTTTTGTGCATATAAATATACACAGTAGTATCACTGTTACTTTTGAAAAGAAAAATAACCCAATTGCTAAACTTTCCGTTTGCAAGTTTAGCGTCCACATAACTTTTTACTAAAAATTGCCTTGACATGCAATATAGTTTTGTGTTAAAATGCAAAAAGTGTCCTTAGTGATTAAACTTATTTAATGGTGGATTAGGGCAAAGGAGAGCGCAATTCCAATTTTAAATGAAGCCTCACTTTTGCAACACCTGAAAGAAATACTAATAATCCAGTGCTGCTATTTTGAATTCAGTGGTGGACCTGCCCCTTCAAACATTAGACAATGTGTTAAAAATGTTAATGACCCCTTTAGTAGCTGGAAAATATAATAGAAGTTCTAATATTGTTCCTCTATGGGACTAAAATGTAAGTTTTATTACATTTTAATACTAATTTTAATTGTACTTTTCACCACTTTTATGTATTCTCTCTCTCTCTCTCTCTCTCTCTCGTGTGTGTGTGTAATATATATATATATACACACACACACACACACACACATACATACATACACACACACTAGCTGTTCCCTGCCACGTGTTGCTGTGGCCCTCAGAAAACAGAGGAATTCCAGACATGAAACAATAGACAGAAGAGACATATGGAAGGGACATTGATAGATGGATCAGAAGGTAGATGGATAAAACATAGATAGATAGATAGATAGATAGATAGATAGATAGATAGATAGGTAGGTAGGTAGATGGATGGTCAGACACACACATATTTAAGGGTCCAAAGGGGGTTGGACTGGATGGCCTTTGGGGCTCCCTTCCAACTGGTTGGCCATCTGTTGGGTAGGTGTTGATTGTGTCTTCTTTTACCGCCCAATGAGGTTGGACTAGATGGCCTTTGGGGCTCCTTTCCAACTGGATGGCCATCTGTCAGGAGGGCTTTGATGGTGTCTTCCTTTGCTGCAAAAAGTGGTTGGGTTGGATGGCCTATGGGGCCCCTTTAACCACCATGGCTCAATGCTGTGGAATAATTCCACGGTGTGGACCAGGTAGATGCAGACTTTGGCCCTCCAGGGCTTTTGGATTCCAACTCCTAACAGCCTTCCTAACAGCCAGGCCCGTAGGCAGGATTTCGATTCGGGGGGGGGGCTGAGTTTGTTGGGGGGGCTGAGTCCGAGTGAAAGAGGGTCTACCCTAGCAAACCTTTTGTATAGTTACCCCAATACCCCCATGCATATGGGATATATTGAGTAGGGTGATCAGATCATGATATGAATAAACATAACAGTTTAAATAATGCACCAGTAAGGCCTTTTCGTGAACCACCATGAGAATTTCGGGGGGGGGGCTGAAGCCCCCCAACCCCCCCCCCCCCCCCGGCTACATGCCTGCTAACAGCCTTTTGGGGTTGGAGTTGTTTTTGTCGCTGTGTTTTTCAGTGTTTTTATGAGTGTGATCACTCATTGGACTGATAGGTGTATTGTGTCCAAATTTGGTGTCAATTCGCCCAGTGGTTTTTGAGTTCTGTTAAACCCACAAATGAACATAACATTATATACACACACACACACACACACACACAAATACATACACACACACACATACACGTATGCACTATACACACAGCATAAAAATTAAATGATAGCCTTATAGTGATGGGTGGGTCTCCTTTGCCTTTTGGCAACCAATACTTTTAGCCCAGACCTCCACTGTTTGAATTATCAAAATAATTCCAGGCATCATTTCCACAGTTTTCTGGGCTAAATTAGCCTGGAAAACTGTGGGAATCCCAACCCCCTCCCCAAAAGCCCTAAACCCCCCTTTTAAAAATAGTACTTACCCAGCTTCTATTGGAAAGCTGCGGCAACTCTACTGTTGCATACAAATGACACACCAGAAGAACGGAAGGGTGAGGAAAATTGCTTCTCCCAACCCCACGCCCTTTCTCCTGGCACTTCATTTCTATGCGCCAGGAGAGCTGCTGCAGCTTTCCAGTGGAGGCTGGGTAAGTACTTTTATTTTTTAAAGGGGGGGTTAGGGCTTTTGGGGAGGTGGGTAGAGTCTCCAGGTGTTCTCCCATGCCAGTCCCAGAAGAACATCAGGACACACACCACAGAAAGAGTGCGCTTTTGGGGGGATGGACAGGGCCCCAGGGACATCCGTGTTTTTTGAACGCAGATGCTCCTGGGATAAAGTCCTGCCTGGAAAGGCCTTCAGAAGTGGTTGGGAGATCAAAAGATAACTTGGCAAAATGGCACTACCTAGAAGAAAAATCCACCTTCTGCGACTGTGGAACAGAACGAACAACTCCGCATCTGTATGCTTGCCCTACAATGCCCTAGAATCCCCAAAGAGATATCCCCGAAGCTTGGCATTGGTTTTGGGGGAGAGGAAACACTCTTCACATGTCCAGAAACACTTGCCCTGCCTTGTGCCTGGCTCTGTATAAATTACTTTCAATGCTTAGTTTACATGTACTTGACATATGTCTAAAAAGCTTACTAGACTTTACTTTCCCATTAGTAGATTCAGGATCAATGTATCTTTACTAGCTTCCCTTGGTGCCAAAAAACCCCCAAAACAATGCAGCAAACCTTACACATCACTTTCTTTGTCCTTCTTTTTTTACTTTACAAATCTTAAAAGTGGTTTGCCTCATTGTCTATTCTATTGAGGCTTACATCAAAGAGTTTCCCAGGCCTTCAAAAACAAGGACAGTTTTCAAAGTATGCAAATGAATTCATAATAATCTATATCTATGTATATGATAAAAGTTAATGTATGTATACAACAGATTTCCTATTAATTTCCACTTCCAGAGATGACAGTGACCCCCACCAATGATGGATCTAGGCCAAACTTGGCACACAGAACCCCTGCACCGACAGAATATACTGGAGGGGTTTGGAGAGGGGGGCTGGTCCACTGGGGTGGGAGTTGTAGTTCACCCTGCATCCAGATAGTACCAAATCCAGCCCATTATGGATCTGGACAAAACTTGGCACATAGACGAACATGGCCAACTTTGACTACAGTTGGAGTTAGGGGTGATTGACCTTTGGATCCAGGAGTTATACTTCACCCACATCCAGAGAGCACTGAACCCAGCACATGACAGATCTAGACCAAACTTGGCACATAGACACATTGTATTCAACTTTGAATACTAGCAGAATTTGAAACTGATTGACCTAATAATTTGGAAATTGAAGTTCATTCACATCTTTAATAGAAAATCATAATACTATTTGATATGGATGCTATATCAAACTTGCAAAACTTTAGTATCACAATAATGCATGTTTGGGGAACAGAGACCAAGGCCTCTTCCAAGCAGCTGAAAAAAATCCCACACCATCTGCTTTGAACTGGGGATCCTTCCTCACCGCCAAAATAGGTAAAGGTAAAGGTTTTCCCCTAACATGAAGTCCAGTCGTATCCAACTCTGGAGGGTGGTGCTCATCTCCATTTCTATGCCAAAGAGCCGGTGTTGTCCGTAGACACCTCCAAGGCCATGTGGTCAGCATGACTGCATGGAGCACCGTTACCTTCCCGCCGGAGCGGTACCTATTGATCTATTCACATTTGCATGCTTTTGAACTGCTAGGTTGTCAGAAGCTGGAGCTGACAGTGGAAGCTCATGCCGCTCCCCGGATTCAAACCTGCGACCTTTTGGTCAACAAGCTCAGCAGCTTACACTGCATCACCTGGGGCTCCATATTCTATATTCCAGAATAGCAAGGCAGAAAATCCCACATTATCTGAGTGTGGACTCAGATAACACGGTTTAAAGCAGATATTGTGGGATTTTCTGCCTTGATATTCTGGGAGATAGGGCTGTGGGTGCAAGCCCTGGAATATATGGCAGTGTGGATTCAGATAACCCAGTTCAAAGCAGATATTTTGGATTATCTGCCTTGATACTCTGGGTTATATGGCTGTGGAAAGGCCCTGAAGCTCTGTTTCTTGCTTTGCGCCCTTTCCACGTGTGTCTTTCCCACGCAGGGCCTTTTCCCTGCCCTCTTCACCACTCCTCCATTGAAAAGCAGCAGCTGGCCTTTTGTCAACACCCAAGGAGGAGGAGGAGGCTTGTGCAAAGCGTTTCCCAACCCAGCCAGGCTTCTGCCAGCTTCCCCAACCATAACCATCGCAATTTCATAGCTCCGGAGATGGGAGCGCTAATCTCCCTGCCATCTTTTGTAAATTACCTAATTCTCCTTCAAGAGAAAGGGAACAAGGAAGGGTAGGCAATCGCGTTATCTAGATCGCTCTAATTACTTTAATATCCGCGCTCTTGCCAGAGGTGATGCAGTTGGGAGATTTCCCTTCCTCAGGATCCCCACACGAGGTGTCTGTAGTGTCTCCAGGAACGTGGAGGCATCCCTGAGTACAATGCAATGTTAAAGCCAAGTATATTTAATTTCAGCCTCTGTTTGGAAGAAGACAGCAATGCCATCGACCAACAAAAATATAACAAAGCCAGTGGACCTGATGGGATCCCTGCTGAAATCTTTAAAGGGGGAGGCAGCGATATGGCGATAAACTAATGTTGGGTTTCATCCCTGACTGCACAAGTCTCCAGTCCTTAATGAGTGAGAAATCCTGCAAATCTCTTGGGAAGACAAGCGGACAAATGTCAACATGCTGAAAGAAGCAAAGACCACCAGCATTGAAGCGATGGTCCTCCAACATCAACTCCGCTGGACCAGCCACGTTGTCCGGATGCCCAACCACTGTCTCCCAAAGCAATTGCTCTACTCCGAACTCAAGAACGGAAAACAGAATATTGGAGGACAGGAAAAGAGATTTAAAGATGGGCTCAAAGTCAACCTTTAACACTCTGGCATAGACACTGAGAACTGGGAAGCCCTGGTCCTTGAGCGCTCCAGCTGGAGGTCAGCTGTAACCAACAATGCTGTAGAATTTGCAGAGGCATGAATGGAGGGAGAAAGAAATGTGCCAAGAGGAAGACGCTTCAAGCCAACCCTGACCGGAACTGCCTTCCACCTGGAAACCGATGCCCTCACTGCGGGAGAACATGCAGATCAAGAATAGGGCTCCACAGTCACCTACGGACCCACATGTACACTGATCTTGGAAGACTATCCTACTCTGACAACGAGGGATCGCCTAAATAAGTAAGTTAGCCTAGATAGATTAGCTGGAGGATAGCTGTGACCAGCAGTGCTGTAGAATTTGAAGAGGGACAAATGGAGGGAGAAAGAGAGAAACGTGCCAAGAGGAAGGTGCTTCAAGCCAACCCTGACCGAGACCACCTTCCACCTGGAAACCAATGCCATCAATGCAGGAGAACATGCAGATCAAGAATAGGGCTCCACAGTGACCTACGGACCCAACAGTACACTGATCTTGGAATACTATGCTCCTCGGACAAGGAGGGTTCGGCTAAGTAAGTAAGTTAGCCTAGATAGATTAGAATGAGGGATTCCTTCCCCTAATTTCTCTATCTCAAGAAGGGGCTTAGAAAGGGGATAGTGCATGCCACTATTTCCTCCTCTTTTGAATACTTAGCAATGTGATACCTTCAGAGAAGATGTAATTTCCTCTTTAAAGGTATTTTTATTGCCCTGGTGAAGCAATGTGGTCAATTCTCCATTTTGGCCTCTCTCTCTTGCCTTTGTTCTCTTTGAGTGAGAATGCATCTTGCCATTCTCCAGGCAAGATGTACATTCATGGATGCTATTTTGTTATTTTCCCTTTTTCTTTTCCTTAGAAAAGGGGTCTTCAAACTAAGGCCTGGAGGCTGGATACGGCCCTCCAAGGTCATTTACCCGGCCCTCACTCAAGATCAACCTAAGTCTGAAACAACTTGAAAGCACACAACAACAACAACAATAATCTTATCTCAACAGCCGAAATCAGACCCACACTTCCAATTGAAATACTAATAAATTTATATTTGTTAAAATTGTTCTTCATTTTAATTATTGTATTGTTTTTAAGCGTTTTGGTTTTTTTTGCACTACAGATAAGATATGTGCAGTGTGCATAGAAATTGATTCATTTTGTTTTTCAAATTATAATCTTATCTGCTTTGGGAACTGTGATTCCCTTCCTTGGGCACCTGTGCCCCATTTTATACTGTGCTGGTCAAAGACCGTAATAAATCATTGATTGATTGATTGATTGATTGATTGATTATCTGCTTTGAACTGGGATATATGGCCGTTTGGACTCAGATATTCCTCTTCCAAGCAGATATTGTGGGTTATTCTGCCATGATATTCTGAATTATATGGCTGTGTAGAAGGACCCTGAGTCTACACTGCGGTATAGTCCAATTAAAAGCATATACTCTGGATTTTATGTTTCCTTTTCATCATATTAGAGAATGAATCCACTTTAATCTGATTTCTGCTTCCTGCAGAATTTTGGGGTTTGTAGTGTAGTGAGGCTGTTAAAGTCTCCTCCCTAAACTACAAACCCCAGAATTCTGCAGGAGGCAGAAACCGGATTTTAAGTGGATTCATTCCCTAGTGCGATGGAATCTCACACTAGTGTGATGGGTTATATGGCTGTGTGGAAGGACCCTTCATGGCACAGCTTGGAAAAGAGACTCCTAGGACTCTGGAATCTTTAACAATAAGGGTCCTTCTCTCTCATTTCTCAGCAGGGTGTCTGCTCCTAGGCTCCAAATACACCATATGGGGTGCAGTTTCAGAAGTCAGAGTAACTGCATTGAACTGGATGAGTCTACACTTCCATCTATATCAATAAAAATGTAATGTTTGTTTGTGGGATTGACATAACTCAAAAACTACTGGACGAATTTACACCAAATTTGGACACAATACACCTATCAGGCCAACGACTGACTATCGTCTATATAAATAAAAATGTAATGTTTGTTTGTGGGATTAACATAACTTAAAAACCACTGGACAAATTGACACCAAATTTGGACACAAGTCACCCACTAACCCAAGGAGTGACCACCACTCAAAAAAATTGATTTTGCCATTTGGGAGTTGTAGTTGCTGGGATTTATAGTTCACCTACAATCAAAGAGCATTTTGGACCCCACTAACGATGGAATTGAACCAAACTTGGTGCACAGTTCTCCCATCACCAACAGAAAATACTGGAAGGGTTTGGTGGGCAGTGTCCTTTGGTTTTGGAGTTGTAGTTCACCTACATCCAGAGAGCACTGTGGACTCAAACAATGATGGATCTGGACCAAACTCTACACGAATAGTCAATATACCCAAATGTGAACACTGATGGAGTTTGGGGGAAATAGAACCTTTACGTATTGTTGAAGGCTTTCATGGCCGGAATCACTGGGTTGTTGTAGGTTTTTTCAGTGGGATCCAGAGGAAAAGTGTTCTTGCCATACATCAAGGGAACCACTGACCGCATAGGGAAGCTGATGAGGAAACACAACACACAAACTATCTACAGACCCACCAAGAAAATCCAACAAATGCTACATTCCGCAAAGAACAAGAAGGATCCTCTAACTTCTGCAGGAGTCTACCGGATACCATGCAGCTGTGGACAAGTCTACATAGGAACCACCAAACACAGCATTGCCCAAACACGAATCAAGGAACATGAGAGGCACTGCAGACTACTTCAACCAGAGAAATCAGCCATAGCAGAGCACTTGATGAACCAACCTGGACACAGCATATTATTTGAGAACACAGACATGCTGGATCACTCTCACAACCACCATGTCAGACTACACAGAGAAGCCATTGAAATCCACAAGCATGTGGACAATTTCAACAGAAAGGAGGAAACCATGAAAATGAACAAAACCTGGCTACCAGTATTAAAAAACTCTAAAATTACAACAGCACAACAACAGAGAGGAAACAAACAAGGACATCTAATCACCTCTTAACAAAAGTTTGCTCCAGGCACTGTCAGGCCATTATATGCTAATCAAGGTGGTCAGCTGAAACATTCACACCTAGCTCCAACAGACAAGAGTCCTTTGTCTCACCCTGGTCATTACACAGATGTATAAACCCTTTTTCCTAGTTCCAACAGACCTCACTACCTCTGAGGATGCTTGGCATAGATGTAGGCGAAACGTCAGGAGAGAATGCTTCTAGACCATGGCCATATAGCCCGAAAAAACCTACAACAACCCATAGAACCTTTACATTTGGGAGTTGTAGTTGCTGGTATTTATAGTTCACCTACAATCACAGAGCATTCTGAACCCCACCAACCAGGCTCATAGCCAGGATTTTGTTTTGGGGGGGGGAGCTGAGTTTGATGGGGGGGGCTGGGTCTGAGTGAAAGAGGGTCTGAGTGAAAGAGGGGGGCTGAGTCTGAAATGATACAAACCTTTTGTATCATTACCCCCCTACCCCCATGCATATGGGATATATTGCGCATGGTGATCAGATCATGATATGAATAAACATAACAGTTTAAATAATATACCAGTAAGGCCTTCTCGCGGACCACCATGAGAATTTCGGGGGGGCTGAAGCCCCCCAAGCCCCCCCCCCCTACATGCCTGCCACCAACAATAGAATTGGGCCAAACCTCCCACAGAGAACCCCCATGACCACCAGAGTGGGCCACAACAAGGAGTGGCAGGGGATGGCTAGTCACTCATAAAAACACAGCAGAAGAAACTTAAAAAGCCAAAAAAACAAAAATGACATTACAATGCATGCGCAAAACCACATATATATACACAAACACACATATACACAAACAAAACACATGTACACAGACTGAGCCACAGCAAGGTGTGGCAGGGGACTGCTAATATAATGTAATTCAATGCAGTTAATCAGCCTACTGAAACTGCATTTATGTAGTGGTCGCTTTGAGTTCCCTTTGGGGAGATAAAGTGGGGTGGTGGTGGTGGTGGTGGTGGTGATGGTGATGATGATGATGATGATGATGATGATGATGATGATGAGTTTTCGTTGAATCCCCAGACTGCAAACGTCACCTTTTCCATCTCAAACCCTGCCTCCCCCAGACAGTCATGCTTCCTAAGGTGTTTCGGGGTGTCTCCCTTTCCCCACCCCTTCCCCTCCTTTTCTATTTCTCTTGAGCTTATCAATAAAAGCGAGGCAGCGCCAGGAGTCGCTTGATTTGTTCGTAATTAGGAGCAAGCCTGTTCCCGACAAACGACGGCTCTTAGGCGAGGGACACGGCAAGGAAATGGAGCGTGGAGCAACGCAGCGTGAAGCGTCCCCTTCTTTACATGTTGTTTACTATTTTCGGTGCATATATTAAAGCTGGGTTCCAAAGCATCTCATCCACTCCCACCACACGGGGGTAATCACAGTTCAGGGGGACCCCTGTCTCGGCCTCGCTTTTGAAGAGGAGGGGGCTTGTTTCGAGCCCATTGGTTGCACAATACATATCCATCCATACTCTTAGGTTTGCAACCGTGGATTGCCTGCATGTATGTGCTTCCATGGATGTAAGGTCAGGACAGTTGTGTTTTCACTTGGGAAAGGGATCCTGCTGAAATAAATTGAGTGAGGCTCCTTCCACACAGCTGAATAAAACCCCACCTTATCTGCTTTGAAATGGGATATGAGGCAGTGTGGACTCAGGGCCCTTCCACACAGCCCCATATCCCAGAATATCAAGGGCATATTGAGTATTCATGCCAAGTTTGGTCCAGATCTATCATTGTTTGAGTCCACAGTGCTCTCTGGATGTAGGTGAACTACAACTCCCAAACTCAAAGTCAATGCCCACCAAACCCTTCCAGTATTTTCTGTTGGTCATGGGGGTTCTGTGTGCCAAGTTTGGTTCAATTCCATCATTGATAGACTTCAGAATGCTCTTTGATTGTAGGTGAACTATAAATCCCAACAACTACAACTCCCAAATGACAAAATCATAATTTTTGAGTGATGGTTGCTCCTTGTGTTGTGAGATGTTTTGTTGCTAAATTTGGTGTGATATTGTGCATTGGTTCTTTTGTTTTTAAGATACTCATTATGCACAGAACCAGAGGCGGCCCTAGGTAATTTTCAACAGTAAGCAAACAGTATTTTGGTGCCCCCCCCCCCCTGCCCCAACCAATCATTGATATATATTTTCTGTTCGTAGTGAGAGTTCTGTGTGCCATATTTGGTTCAATTCCATCATTGGTGGAGTTCAGAATGCAATTTGATTGTAGCTGAACTATACATCCCAGTAACTAAACTTGCTGCACTTGCTCCCTTGCCTGGCCTGCTTTGGGTCCGGAGGCATGCCTAGCATGTGCACCAAAAGTCACCTCTTCTCCTGACTTTCTCCTCAGCCATTGGGACCGAGAGAGAGAGAGAGAGAGAGAGAGAGAGAGAGAGGTGGAGATGCCCACCTTTCCTGAAGGTAGGCACAAAAACAAAGGAGGGAGCAGAGGTGGGAGATACCTCCAGCCGGAGGGGCTCTCTCTCTCTCTCTCTTGGTCCCAATGGCTGAAGAGAAAGGGGAAGAGGCGACTTTTGGTGCGCACGCTGGTGTCTTCAGACACGCCTCCGGACCTGAAGCGGGCCATGCGCAGTGGCTCCGCCCCTTGACCCACCCGCGGATTGGGGAGAGGAGAGGAGGCGGGTGGAGCACTGGGGGATCGGGAAAGGGAAAGGGAGCCGGTCACGAACGCGGAGAACGATTGAGCACTGGCTCTGCTCGTGCAGCCGGTGGCCAGGTGGAGCAGGAACGAGAAGGGCTAGGCGGGGCTCAAGGGCCCAGCCCCTTTGGGAAGAGGATCGCCTGGCAGCGAGGCAAGAAAGCCAAGGTTCCCCCTGACTGCTAGAGCTGTTGTGAGCTGAGGGGGCGCTCCTCAAGTGGCAGTCGAGGGGCATTTACAGAGGTGCCTCTGCGCCCCTGGCAAAAAAAAGTGTTCTGCGACCACTTACTTCGCGTAATGGACGAGCCGCCCCTGGCTAGAGCTGTTGTGAGCTGAGGGGGCGCTCCTCAAGTGGCAGTTGAGGGGCATTTAGAGAGGCACCTCTGCACCCCTGGCAAAAAAGTGTTCTGCGACCACTTACTTTGCGTAATGGACGAGCCGCCCCTGGTGTCAGGATATCCTGGAGGCAGGAGAGAGAGGCCCGGGTCCATAGGAAGGCCTTCATGTTGTCCAAAGAGTATTAAACAGACTGTTTCAATGTGCCTCAGTGTCAAAGCAACTTCCAGCTTCAACCAAGAGACTTTGGATTTATCTTGCAGCTTTTCATGCTCATGTTTCAGGACTTTGTCATGTTCTCATGGGACTTTGCCTTGCCTATGCCTTCATGGAACTTGTTTGCCTAGGTTACCTTGGTTATATTGATCTTCTGAAATATACTTTTGCCTTTTTGAACTTTTTAATCTTTTATTTTAATAAAACTATAAAGACTACTGCTGGTGTGTTCTTTGGTGTCCTAAGCAAGGTGGTTCTACTCTGAGCAGAGGCGGCTCATCCATTACGCGAAGTAAGCGGTTGCAGAACACTTTTTTTGCCAGGGGCGCAGAGGCACCTCTGTACATGCCCTTCGACCACCACTTGAGGAGCGCCCCCTCAGCTCACAACAACCCTAGCAGTCCGGGGGGAGCCTCGGCTTTCTTGCCTCGCTGCCAGGCGATCCTCTTCCCAAAGGGGGCGGGCCCTTGAGCCTCGCCTAGCCCCTCTTGTTCCTGCTCCACCTGGCCACCGGTTGCATGAGCAGAGCATGCATGGGTGGGCCAAGGGGCGAAGCCGCCACGCCTGGCCCACTTCGGTGGAAGGCATGTCTGAAGACCCCAGCGTGCGCACCAAAAGTCACGTCTTCTCTTGACTTTCTCTTCATCCATTGGGACCAAGAGAGAGAGAGAGAGAGAGAGACCCTCCGGCTGGAGGTATCTCCCACTTCCCCTCCCTCTTTTGTTTTTGTGGGCATCTCCACCTCTGTCTCTGTCTCTCTCTCCCTTGGTCCCAATGGCTGAGGAGAAAGTCAGGAGAAGAGGTGACTTTTGGTGCAGGCAAGCCTCCCGGACCCAAAGCGGGCCAGGCAAGGGAGCAAGTGCGGCAAGTGTAGTTACTGGGATGTATAGTTCACCTACAATCAAAGAGCATTCTGAACTCCACCAGTGATGGAATTGAACCAAATATGGCACACAGAACTCCAACGATGAACAGAAAATATATATCAATGATTGGTTGGGGGGGGGGGGGCGCCAAAATACTGTTTGCTTACTGTTGAAAATTACCTAGGGTCCTCTGACTCTGAGGTGCGACACCCAGAGCCAAACCGGATCAAATCCCAGGCCTTGAGTAAAACCTCCCTGATTCCCGGAGTCTAGTCAGATCGGGAGCCCCGGCAATACAAGGCTGTGTAGTAGAGGCTGCTCCCGGCGAGTGCTTCAATCCTATTACTCGCCCTTCCCAGCGAGGCAATCCTATTAGGCTCAGCCGGCCCGACTTCACAGGAAACATGCCTTGGATCAAACTGTTAATCTAATCTCGCCCCGCTTTAAGCCTCCTCTAGCACAGTCTCTTAAATATTTATCTCTTTGCTGCTTCCTTCCTCCACGTACTTATCTGGAAGTGAGGCAAACAGATGGGTTGTCTCCCTTTCTCTCGACCCTCCCTCTCCTTCAGCGGAGGAGGAACACAATATGTTGCCCCCCTCCCCTCCCTTTCCTCTCCCCCCTCCTCTCGTTATGTTTGCGATCTGTGCCTCCTTGACATTTCTGAGGTAATTTAGTTAAGAGGAAATGAGTTGTTCCCAGTAGAGAGAGAGAGAGTGAGAAGGCAAACGAGTGGAGTGGAGGTAGCCAGCGTGATAAATGGCTCTTTCATTGGGAGATCTCCAGAGCTCGTTTAAGGCTAATTTTCTGTATTAGCCCCCTTTGAGCGATTAAGGCAATAGGCAGGGACCACCGTGGCCCTTCGGCTCAGCGGCGGGTGGGTTGGAGGGAAAGGAAAGGGGAAGGGGAGGGGGCAGTCCGAGGGGCTTCTGCTGGGAGCCCAGCCCTAATCGACACTGGCAGAGGGGGGTTAATACGATTGGGAGAAGGGCCCTGGTCAATGAGCAATCAATAAAGGAATAATGAGGGGGATGCGCTACATTAACGGGCTAAAAATCCAACGAGACATTAAAAAATCATTCCTAACTCAGGCTGCCATTAAGGGCGGGAGGGAGGGAGGGAGGGAAGGAGGAGCTGGAGAGGCGGGGGAGTGCCTGGAGGAATCGAGAAGTGGACAACAAAAGGGACGGGAAGGTGGCCTTCCACACCAAGAGCCTCTCACTCAGGCAGGGGGAAACTTTCTAACTTGGGAGCCCCATGCTAGCACTCCCTGCCAAGAGGACTGGCTGCCCGGTGAGGGAAGGAGAGAGGGAAGGAAGGAGAGAGGGAAGGGGGGGAGGAAGGGAGGGATGGAAGGAGAAAGTGAGAGGGAAGGAAGAAGGAAGGAAAGGCAAGGAAAAAGAGGAGGGAGGGAATGGAGGGAGGGAGAAAGAGGGAGGGAAGAAGAGAAGGGTGAAAGGACGGAAGGGAAGGAGGAAGGAAAGAGAGAAGGAAGGCAGGACGGAAGAGAGGAAGAGAGGGATGGAAGGGAAAAGAGAGGGGGAAGGGAGGGAGGGAAGGAGGAAGGAAAGAGAGAAGGAAGGAAGGACGAAAGGGTGGGAGGGAAACATGGAAGGAAGGGAAGGAAGGAGAGGAAGAAAGGAAGGGAAGGGAAAAGGAAAAAGAGGAGGGAGGGAGGGAGGGAATGGAGGGAGGAAGAAAGAGGGAAGAAGAGAAGGATGAAACGAAGGAAAGGAAGGTGGAAGAAAAGAGAGAAGGATGGAAGGATGGAAGGACGAAAGAGAGGAAGGGAGGGATGGAAGGAAGGAGAAAGTGGGAAGGGAGGAGGAAGGAAAGGCAAAAGGGAAGGAAGGAAGGATGAAAGGGTGGAAGGGAAGCGTGGAAGAAAGCGAAAGAGTAAGGAAAAAGAGAAGGGGGATGGAGGGAAAGAGGGAGGGAAGAAGAGAAGCGTGAAAGGAAGGAAGGGGAGGAGGGAAGAAGGAAAGAAGGACGAAAGAGAGGAAGGGAAGGTTAGTAAGGGAAAGAGGGAAGGAAGGGAGGAAAGAGAAGGAAGGAAGGACGAAAGGGTGGAAGAGAAGCATGGAAAGAAGACAGAGAAAGAGGGAGGAAAAAGAGGAGGGAGGGAATGGAGAGAGGGACAAAGAGAGAAGGAAGAAGAGAAGGATGAAAGGAAGGGAAGGGGAGGAGGGAGGGAGGGAAGGAGGAAAGAGAAGGAAAGAAGGACGAAAGAGAGGAAGAGAAGGATAGTAAGAGAAAGAGAAGTAAGGGAGGAAGGGAGGGAGAGGGTAAGGAGGAAGGGAAGAGAGAAGGAAGGGCGAAAGGGTGGAAGGGAAGCATAGAAGGAAGGAATGGAAGAAGGAAAAAGAGGAGGGAGAGAAGGAATGGAGGGAAGGAGAAAGAGAGTTGGAAGAAGAGAAGGATGAAGGGAAGGAAGGGGAGGAAGGAGGAAGGAAAGAGAGAAGAAAAGAGGAACGAAAGAGAGGAAGGGAAGGATAATAAGAGAAAGAGGGAGGGAGGGGTAAGAGGGAAGGAAAGAGAGAAGGAAGGAAGGACGAAAGGGTGGAAGGGAACCATGGAAATAAGGAAGAGAAGGAGGGAGGGAGGTAAAAGAGAAGGGGTGAATGGAGGGAGAAAGAGAGAGAGAGAGAAAGAAGAGGATGAAAGGAAGGAAGGGAAGGAGGGAGGGAAGAAAGAGAGAAGGAAAGAAGAACGAAAGAGAGGAAGGGAAGGATAGTAAGAGAAAGAAGGAAGTGAAGGGAGGGAGGGGGTAAGGAGGAAGGGAAGAGAGAAGGAAGGAAGGACGAAAGGGTGGAAGGGAGGGAAGGAAGCATGGAAGGGAGGGAAGGAAGAAGGAAAAAGAGGAGGGAAGGAATAGAGGGAGGGAGAAAGAAAGCAAAGAAGAGAAGGATGAAATGAAGGAAGGGAAGGAGGGAGGAAAGAGAGAAGGATGGAAGGATGAAATGGAATGGAGGGAGGAAAGAGAAAGACAAAAGGGAAGAAGAAAGAGGGAAGGAGGAAGGGAAAAGGGAAGGAAGGATAGGATGATGTGAGAGAGGAGGGCTTGAGAAAAGAGCCCAAGGGGCCACATGAGACCCCTGGACCTGGGTTTGCCCATACCTGCTCTAACTGGAGGTCAGCTGTGACCAAGTGTACAAACTCATGATGCCTAATGATGAGGAAGACAGGAGTTGTAGTCCGGTATATGGAGGACCATTTAAAAGAACACGAAGGGGCGAAATCACCCGCGGGCCTTCTGTTTTGACACGACTGCGTCTATTCCCAAGCACAGGGACCCACTCGAGGGTCTCCCACACCCTTTGCAGACTCCAAAGGGTTCATTTCGAGAGAGAGAAACGAGCCCGAAGCTGATATTAGGCGAAGAAGGCTGGGAATAACCGTGGGAAGGGAGGAGGGAGGCCCGGGGGAGCGTGTCACACGTGGGCCAACGGGGCAATCAAAGATGACAGATACTGCCATTACCTCCCTAGGCCTCCAAGACTATCAGGTGGAGGAGGCTCGAAGGGATCCGCGCTTGGGGGTCATAATTCATCTCCGTTTCACCTCTTCTGTCACTGGGCTGCTTTTTTTCCCTCTATATTTTATAGAGAGGAAAAATGGGGACAACTCGGCTGTAGCAGGAGACCTAACTCCAAATTCCCACGCGTGTCTGCCGGTAGATTACTATTATTGTGTTGTCGAAGGCTTTCATTTTAATTATTATTAATAATAATTAATTATTATTAATAATAATAATTAATAATTATTATTACTATTATTATTAATTATTAATAATTATTACTATTATTACTATTTTATATTCTAATAAAATATTATAAATACTTTACAATATATTAATGTTTTAAATATAACAAAATATTATTGTAATATTTAATAATATTGCTATTATTGCTATTGATGTTGTTGTCAAAGGTTTTCACGGTCCTGGAAGGGAGAAAATGCTGCTCGAACAAGGCCATGCAGCCTGGAAAACACACAACACCCCATTAATATTGTGGTTATTAACTCTTCATACCCGGCCTTTCTCCCCATAGGGACTCAATCCGGCTCACAACCACACACAACACTATGTAACACGATTTTCAATGAGTATCTCGACTAATTCGACATAACCTTTAAACCGCTGAGCTGTTGAACTGTTCGAATCCAGGGAGCGGGGTGAGCTCCCGCTGTTAGCCCCAGCTTCTGCCAGCCTACCAGTTCGAAAACATGCAAATGTGAGCAGATCAATAGGTACCGCTTCTGTGGGAATGTAAGGGCGCTCCAGGCAGTGATGCTGGCCGCATGACTTAGGAGGCGTCTATGGACAACTCGGGCTCTTCAGCTTAGAAATAGAGATGAGCACCACCCCGCAGAGTCGGACAGGACTAGACTCAATGCCAAGGGGAACCCTTTACTTATTATCTTGTCTGTTAATAGTGTTTCATCTCTTTGTTCTAACCATGTTGCACCCCGCCTCGAACTGCAAGGACAGGCAGGTAATAAAATTTATTATTATTATTATTATTATTATTATTATTATTATTATGACTAGCCGTCCTCTGCCACGCCTTGCTGTTGCCCACTCTGGTGGTCGTGAGGGTCCTGTGTGGGAGGTTTGGCCCAATTCTATCGTTGGTGGGGTTCAGAATGTTCTTTGATTGAAGGTGAACTATAAATCCCAGCAAATACAACTCCCAAATGTCAAGGTCTATCTTCCCCAAACTGCACCAGTGTTCACATTTGGACATATTGAGTATTCGTGTAGAGTTTGGTCCAGATCCATCATCGTTTGAGTCCACAGTGCTCTCTGGATGTAGATGAACTACAACTCCCAAAACTCAAGGTCAATGCCCACCAAACCCTACCAGTATTTTTTCTCTGTCATGGGAGTTCTGTGTGCCAAGTTTGATTCAATTCCATCGTTGGTGGAGTTCAGAATGCTCTTTGATTGTAGGTGAACTATAAATCCCAACAACTACAACTCCCACAGGACAAAATCAATGCCCTCCCCCAATCCCACCAGTATTTAAATTTGGGTGTATTGGGTCTTTGTGCCAAATTTGGTCCAGTGTATGAAAATACATCCTGCATATCAGATATTTACATTCCAATTCATAACAGGAGCAGGGAGGCCACCCCTAACCTTTGCCAGTTTAGTACCCGATCTAGAATGGGGGGCTCCTTGGGAATTAAAGGCGCCGTTCCCCACACCCACTCCCCGCGTGTTGGTGGCGTGGGGTCCCTTTCATATCTCACCCCACGTCTTTCAGAGCCTGTCAGAGACATTCAGGAGGGGAGGAGGGGAAGGGAGGGGGGGAAGCAGCTGCAATACGCCCAAAATGAGTTATTGTAATTACATTTAATTAGTTTAATTAGTTAATTATTTTGCTTACAGCTGTACACGAGATTGCAAACATTTGTTAATATCGCATTCCCTCTACCAGTATGGGGCGAGGCGGCACTTAACACTCAATCATGTACGCACGTGTAGACACAATGGAGCGTGGGGGGTCCCAAGCGCCCCCCCCTCCCCCGTTTCCCCCGCCTCACACACCTCTACACGCGGGAATCCGACACGCATTGTCTCGCCCGATTGGTCGAGCAGTTGACAGCGAAGACACGTGTCCAGATGGTCCCTCCGTCCCGAAGACACGTGTCCAGAGGGTCCCTACGTCCCAACCACTAAGGACTCTTCTTCCACCCTCCCCCGCCCCAATTAAAGATGAGCCACAAGGCAATACACTCATGAGATTCACAAATGGACTGTAGCTCTATGTCGCAGGCATGGTCCCATCCCATAATACCACCACACTGGACATGCAACACTCTCAGCGCCCTAGAAGCATACTTTGTGATATAGGGCGCGCCATGCAGTCATGCCGGCCACATGACCTTGGAGGTGTCTACGGACAACGCCGGCTCTTCGGCTTAGAAATGGAGATGAGCACCACACCCCAGAGTCAGACATGACTGGACTTAATGTCAGGGGACTACCTTTACCTTTACCACACAGCCCTGTATCCCAGAACATCAAGGCAAAAAGTCCCACAATATCTGATTTGAACTGGATTATTTGAGTCCACACTCAGATAATGTGGGGGGTTTTTTTTGCCTTGATATTCTGGCTGTGTGGAACCCCCCCCCCCCCCCCCCCAAAAAAGTTGATAGTTTGGCCACAATTGCTCTCTGAGGCCACTTTCACACAGCTGAATAAAATCCCACATTATAAGCTTAATAATAATAATAATAATAATAATAATACTTTATTTAATACTCCGCCATCATCTCCCCAATGGGGACTGGGCGGCTTATGTAAGGCCAAGCCCAACAGCATATTACAATAAAGTAAAACCAAAACACAATAACAACACGATAAAATACATACAACATATGAGTACAAAGACAATAAAGCAAAATCATACACAGTAAAATAAAATAATAAAGATAACATAACATAACATAACATAACAATGAGCTGGCCGCATGTGCAAGATAAAAACTAAGACACTAAAAATACTAAAATCAGGATGAGACAGGGATGGAGCTGATTGTTTGTGGGGGAGGAATTGGAATTGGAATATATGGCAGCATGGATTCAGATAAGCCAGTTCAAAGCAGATATTGTGGGATTTTCTGCCTTGATATTCTGGGTTATATGGCTATGCGGAAAGGCCTTCATGCTGGATCTATACTGCCCTATATCTCTGGATTGGATTATATGAATCACTAGCCACACTTTCCTGTGGCCCAGTCTGATGATCTGGAAAATAAAGTAATGAGAAAGTGTTGGTTTCTAATATATGTAATTTCTTTATGCTCGGTAAACAATATTTATTTTCTTGCTCTGGTGAAAGGAGTTGGACTGGATGGCCTTAAGTATTTTCTGTTGGTCATAGGGGTTCTTTGTGGGAAGTTTGCCCCAATTCTATCATTCCTGGGATTCAGAATGCTCTTTGATTGTAGGTGAACTATAAATCCCAGCAACTACAACTCCCAAATGACAAACTCAAATTTTTTGAGTGATGGTCACTCCTTGGGTTAGTAGGTGTCTTGTGTCCAAATTTGGTGTCAATTCGCACAGTGGTTTTTGAGTTCTGTTAATCCCACAAACAAACATTACATTTTTATTTATATAGATTTTTTTTGTAAATAAACCTTTTGTAACTTTAAAGATGGAACACTGCATCTTGGCTTCCTAAGCACTAAAGTCTTTGCAGCCACATCACTTCATGCTCTATCAGTGTCTTGTTTGTATTTTTGGATGCTCTTCTATATTTTGGGGAGTTTTCCCAAATTTGAAATTGTTCCCATTATGGGCTGAGAGAGTGATAACATTTGCTCCAGGCAAGTTTGCTCCAGGTACAGTCAGCCCATTGTATGCTAATCAAGGTGGTCAGTTGAAACATTCACACCTAGCTCCAACAGACAAGAGTCCTTTGTCTCACCCTGGTCATTCCACAGATATATAAACCCTTTTTCCTAGTTCCAACAGACCTCACTACCTCTGAGGATACTTGCCATAGATGCAGGCGAAAAGTCAGGAGAGAATGCCTCTAGACCATGGCTATACAGCCCGAAAAATACCTACAACAACCCAGTGATAACATTGCTTTTTGAGGCTTCATTGTACACAAACTTCATTTCATGCATAAACTTATTGAAATGTATACAAGTATCTTCAGGCAATGTGTCTAAGGTGCACATGAAAAGGAAATTAATGTTGTGTTTGGACTTGGGTCCCGTCTCTGAGATAGCTGGGGAGAGCGTGGATGAGCTCCCTCTGTCAGCTCCAGCTCCTCATGCAGGGACATGAGAGAAAACTCCCACAAGGAGGGTAACATATTCTCTCACACCAGAAGCAACTTCCAGTTTCTCAAGTTGCTCCCGACACACACAAAAAATGCATTGAGTGTGCAAATGCAATCATCCCACACTCACCCAATCTGAAACCCAAAACACTTCTAGTTTTCAACTTTTTAGATAAGATTCTAGGAAAACTACAAATCACAATGATTATTGGAAGTACATTATTCTCCCCCCTTTTTTTCCTACTTTCTCTCTCTTTCTCCATCCATCAGTCCTTTCCCAAATACTATATTAAATTTCTCCTCCTCTTTTTATTATTTATGGAAAATGTTTTGTTAAAAATTATTATAAAAACTGGGTTGTTGTAGGTTTTTTCGGGCTATATGGCCATAGTCTAGAGGCATTCTCTCCTGACGTTTCGCCTGCATCTATGGCAAGCATCCTCAGAGGTAGTGGCAAGCATAATCCTCCCTATGGCAAGCATCCTCGACTACCTCTGAGGATGCTTGCCATAGATGCAGGCGAAACGTCAGGAGAGAATGCTTCTAGACTATGGCCATATAGCCCGAAAAAACCTACAATAACCCAGTGATTCCGGCCATGAAAGCCTTCGACAATATTATAAAAACATTTTAGAGAAGAGATACTCAAGCCAGGGCCCTTCCACACAGCCATACAACCCAGAATATCAAAGCAGGAAATCCCACAATATCTGCCTTGCATTGGTTATCTGAGTCCACATTGCCATATATTCCAGTTCAAAGCAATTGTGGGATTGTATTCAGCTATATGGAAGGGGCCATAGAATCATTGTTGCTACTTTGATCAAACCGCATCAGTTTTCCAGTGGAGAGCATCCTGATCTGAAACCAATCATGTTTCCTTCCAAGAATCCCTCCCTCCATCTGAAACACCTCAAGAAAGGAAAGGGTCTCCATACCTTTTTTGATGACAGACTGGTCCAACAAGTTCATGCCGCTGTTGTTGGCATCTTCTACTGACTAGGAATACAAAAAGAGAGAGAGATAATCACCATTGAATCAATGAAAGGTTTTCTTAGGGCCCTTCCACTCAGCCCTATATTCCACATTCTGCAGCACTGCTGGTCACAGCTGACCTCCAGTTGGAGCACTCAAAGACCACAGCTTCCCAGTTCTGGTGTCTATGCCACAGTTTTTAAGGTTGGTTTTAAGCCAGTATTTACATCGCTTTTTCTGTCCACCACCATTCTTAAATTGGGAGTATAGTAACTGTTTTGGGAGACATTCACAGGCCTTATAGCAGGGTTGGGAGGGCAATAGCTATGAGTGTGGACTAAGGCTGAATAAAACCCCACATTATCTGCTTTGAACTGGGATATGTGGCAGTGTAGACTCAGATATTTCAATTCAAAGCAGATATGGTGGGTTACTCTGCCTTGATATTCTGGGGTATAGTGCTGTGTGGAAGGGCCCTTACTGGGATGGAAATAGAGATTGAATACTCTCGCATTAGGAGTGGGGGGTGTAGAAGAAAAAGATTTGACAAACCATAGTACACAGAGTCGATACTTTTATATACCTAGAAAGGAAGGCAGTCACTTCTGGAAGATTATTATTATTATTATTATTATTATTATTACTATTATTTGAAACACAACAAGATGTGTCCACAGCAAACAAGATCACTCTGCTGGCTGTTGTATTGGATCACACTTTCGGACACTTTCCTAGGACTGTGTTAAACACAACGTGAAGTATCCACGTTGTGTTTAAGTGCAGGCCAAGGTCTTTAGGCACTGCACCC